>NW_026557040.1:0-28762 GCF_029017545.1 Prosopis cineraria | reverse complement strand
TTTGAAGAAAGAAAAGTGAAATGAATATATTAGCTAAAAACTACTCATATTTTATATATAAGATATAAAAAAACTATATCACACACTTTAAAAAAATTAATTAATCATAATAATTATATTTAAAGATAAAAAAATTAAATTAAAATACTCTATGTTAATTAATATAAGCATACATTAATCATTTTTGTTAATATAAATTGTGAACAATAATTAAAAAATATGTAATAAATACTTATTGAAATATATAATTTTATTTATATTAAAAATAAATAAATAATAATTTTTTATAAATAAAAATGGGGGGAAGGGGAAGTATAAAAGTAGCCTTGCAATTAAGAAAAGGACAATTAAAGGGAAAAAGATCAATTGACCATTGCAATTGTTGCTTCTTGGTAAAAATGAATTAAAGTAACCAAGAAGTTGCTTGTCTCTAGACTCCTAACCTCACTTGCTTGTCTCTTGGATCAAAGTCTTGCTGATTCCAGAAATTTTTTTTAGGCCTTAGAGCTAGCTTTCTTGTTTTGGTTATCGCTGCTTTTCTTTGTTGTTGATTTTCTTTTGTATTTTCGGCTTTGTTGCTCTGTTCCTGTCAACATTTTGCTGGCTTTAGTTATATATTAGTTTCCTTGTTGGCCCAAACAAAAAATTAAAAAAAAAATCCAAGAAGTTGAAGAACATCTTAAGCCAAACAATCAATTTTTTCCTCAGAGGTTTGAAGTTTCTCCTATGAACAAAAAAGGTGATGTGATCCAGAATGATCCAGACTACCCATAAAATTGTAGATCCAGTGAAAAATTACCCTTAAACATACAAGGTCCAAAAAGGATTTTTATGACAAACTTTTCATATCATGAACCTGTTCAAATCCTCACCTCAATAATGAAATGATCATGAATATAAGAATAAAGTAAGAATTTTTAATAAATAACAACAAAAGGCCCCAAAAAAAATTGGTTTATCACTTATGTTAATTAATGATAATTTAACTTTTAAAGCAGCCTCACTCCAATTCTACATATGATTTTCTTCTTCTTTCTTTTTTTGGTAAACAATTCTGCACATGATTTTCGATGTGAAGTCATCTAACACCAATGCCCAAATATGTCATTCTCTATTCATAATTTTTAATCAATTAATATTACATCTGGTAAAAAATCAATAATAATAATCATATATATCTTCCGCTCGCGTAAAACGAGTTGATCGTCAGTCTTGTTTTTGTCATTTTATTAAAAATTCTTAGTTTTTTTTTTATGTTCATTGTCAGGTCTATAATTTTTTATAGTTGAGTTTTTTTTTTTTTAGGCCAAATTATCGTTGAGTTGATAGTCACTTTTTGACACTAGAACTTGAGTGATTAACGAGTGCTTATTTGTATACCCTTTAAAATTTTTTTTTTAATGGGTTTTTTGGTAGTTTATTAGATTAGTAGAGTAGGCTTTCAAGTTCAATAAATACCTATTACTTGCAGAGTATTACGAATAAAATCTTCATACATTCCAAATATTAATACATACTTATAAATTTAAAATTATAATTTTTTAAAAATATATAAAACACCTATATAGGTCAAAATTAATTATAAACTTAAAATCAAATTTTTTTAAATTCATAATTAATTTTGACATGTAATAAAAGTTGAAAAAAATTAGCTCAATGCCTAAAAAAATACAACTTCCATAAATTATGGATGAGATTCTTAAATATTTGGAATATAGCCCATTCATAAAATGAACTAGATGTGTTTTTTTCATTTTTATCCTCAAAAAAATTTATTATTAACAATAGACGTATTTAATTTAACTAATCTTAATTGATTGATCTTTCATTTTTATCATCAAAAGTTGTATTGTGCGTGCTTCCTTTCTAATTTATCATCTCTGAATATTTTCTCCATTAAATTGTTAGATTTGATTTTTTTTGGATCATCATATTCATCTCTCATATAGTACTTTTTTTCATCAGAATTTTTTATCTATTTTTTTTGGATCACCATTTATCACAAGAGCTTTTTCTCTCTCTCCCCCTCTGTTTTTTCCAGATATTATGAGCGAGACATTAGACATTGAAAGGAAACTCTATTACTGATCTGCGATATTATATCATTGATATACAGCTATATATTAATAATAAATAAATTGGTAAATTTTCAGTGATATGGCTTTTATATTAGTGGATATATAATAGCATATCACTATGTAGATTGACTATAACCAGGAATCAGATATAAACTTATTTATAATTAATATACAGTTGTATGTTAATGATGTAGTATCGCAAATCAGGAACACAAAAAACACATAATCATTTGCCCGAAACAAATCAAACAAAATCTTAAGAAACCCTCGCTTGAACTCTAAACTTTGTAACAAAGTCTAACTAGACTTGCTCACCTTGAATTTGCAACTTAGTATGGCTTTATGTAGAAGCTGTAATTTCAGACTTCCTCACCTCACATTCATGATTTTTCAACCTGAATATTTTTCTCCATTAGATTTTTGGATTTGATTTTCTTGGATAATCATATTCATCTCTCATATAGTGTTTTTCTTCATTAGAATTTTTATCTAATTTTCTTGGATACCATCTTCATCACATAACTTTTTCTCTCTCTCTCCTCTTTTGGTTTTTTCAGATATAAGGTTGGCTAAATTTGCTAAAGCCCTATAAAAAATTTATGAAGTTAAAAAAAACCATAATTCTCTGTTCATAATTAATTTTGATATGTAACAAGAGTAATTAAATATATTTCATAAAACTATCATTACTTAACTTTTAATTCTGCTTTCAATTATATTTAAAATCAACTTTATTAATTAATTTTAGAAATTAATTATGTGCCTGTTCAGATATCCTTTAAAATTTTGACTTTTTTAAAAAAAAATAAAAGACAATTTTATTAAACTATTAGTCCCTTACAAACAACTTAGTCCTGATAACTTAAAAATGACTGTCCTCAGTCAAAGTATGGGCCAACTCGGCCATAGCATCAGCATCCCTAACATGATTCCTGTGCATCAAATTAAGATTTACAGCCCAATTCCTACCTAAGAGTTGCATGGCTTCCTGTATAATATCCGAAAAGGATGACTTTGTGTGGAGTCCCTCATGATCAGACCGATAGCATTAGAAGACGTGGTTTGTGCAATTTTGAAGGCCTAGTGCATGAGGAGACATGGGTTAATGTTACATCAAAATTAACTACTGATAGTGACACCCCTTAGCTATATATATATATATATTGAAAGTTAGAGGATCGAGCAGTGAGCTAAGCATACAGGAGTGTGCCATAGTATGTAATGCAAGTTTCACACCCTGTAGCCATCAATCCTTACAATAACATATGCAATTTTTGCTAATAAATGAATTCAAAATTTTTTTTCAAGAAAAAAGAAGTATGGTATGGCGTTGTATCTTAACCCTCATTTTATTCTTATGTTGGTATGGTAAATGAATTCACGTTACAAAGTCATAAAAGTTCTACGCAATCTGCACAAGCTAATTGGGATGAATTTTTGTTTTCATCCAATGTTACTAAAACAATGAATTAAATTTATGAATAAAATATAGGCTATAGTATACTTTTAATCTTCTAATTTTATATAAGATTTTAATTTAATTCCTTAATTTTATAAATTATATTTTGGTCCTTTAATCCTAACATTGTTAGTTTCAAATGATTATTTTATGTATCAATCATTATTGTTTTAAAAAAATTAAACTTAATATATCAACATTTGAAAATATTTTGTCAGTATTTAAAAGTTGAATGCAAAATTTGTTAGGATAAAACAAACGGTGTTAGAGTTAAATGATTAAAAAGATACTTTATAAAATAAGGGACTAAAATGAAATTTTATATAAAATTAAAGGATTAGATGTATACTTTAGCTTAAAATGTAATGATCTTCCTTATGTTTTGTTAAAATTATGAGATCTCTTCTATAATTTCAAAATCTACATTTTAGTTCAATCTTTAACACTGTTCGGACTATTCTGTTAAAGACTTAAAGATTCTAAAATATTTAAATTTTTTTATTTGCAAATTATGTTAAAATTTTTAAAATTATTAATTTGCCCCCAATTTTCTACTCTCCCTACCAATTATTAAAAAACTTTAAATGATTAAACATGTATGTTCACATGAATAGTTTAAAATTTTTGTGTTAAAGTTAATGAAATTTAAAGAAAAATGAACATAAATTATATTAATTTTTTATTATATTAAATTCATATTTCATAATTTTTTTAGCTGTGTGTTTAAATATTATTTTAGTCAATTTATGTATTAAATTTTCTTATTAAAGAATGCTTTTAATCCTGTAATTTTATACAATATTTCATTTTGGATCCTTAATTTCATAAAATGTCTTTTTAGTTCTTCAACCTTAGCACCATTAGTTTCATCACAAAATTTTTTTACATTTAGCTTTTAAATATTGATAAAATATTTTTAAGTGTTGATATATTGAATTTATTTTTTTAAATAACAATGACTAATTGGCACAAAAAATAATCATTTAAAACTAATGATATTAGGTTAAAAGACTAAAAAGAAGCTTTATAAAATTAAGGAATCAAATTAAAACCTTATATCAAATTAGAAAACTAAAAGTGTACTTTAACCTTTTCTTAAAAAACATGCATTAATTTATTGGGTAATTTAAATGATTTTTTTAGAGAATATTTATATTTAAAGAGAAGTATTTTAGTTTAATATATATGATTTAATGGGAGATTCATAGATGTTTCAAAAATAGAATAGAAGCATATGTGATTAAGATAAACTAGAGGAAAGATTATAGTATTTTTCTCTAAATTTATAAATAAAATTATTTTAAAAATAAAAAAAATCCAAATGGTGGTGCCATGGTTTGAGTAAATTATTTCGAAGGTTTGGATACTATAAAGACTACAAAAAATTTTAATTAGTAATTTAAAAAATTAATAAAATGATAATAATATTTTTAATTTGAAATTAGCATGTAGTTTGATTTGTAAATGTTAACAACATGAGAAAGTTTATTTTAAAAATCATTTTCACTCAATAATATTTTATATGTTAAATAATTTTTAAGTATTATCATTTACTTATTTTTTTAAATTTTTTTAACGCATGCATTACAATGGTCACGTGCTAGTTTTGTAAGAATCTAATAACCATTTATGTGAAATACTCTTCATTTTTTTTTTGGTGTAACATACTTTTCAAATTTTCGAGGGGAAAAACTCTTCAATTAGTGGCATGAGATTGAATTTTTTTACAACAAATTTGTGTTGTTCCATTCCATTATCTTAATATCATTTTTGAATTTTATGTGTGTTAATATTACTTTTTTGGTCTTCAACTATTTCGTGACATCACATGGATTTGGCAGTTAAAGTGGAAAAAATTGGATTACGCAATATAATTACAAAATTCTATTAATTATGGCGAGCCATGTTAGCTAGCCTTCATAACGCGCACAAGTATGTAATGGAGTACGTGTTTACAAATTTTATTGAAGTTTAAGAAAGTTAAAGTTGAATGCATGTGCCTTAAATAAAATTGTCTATAGTAAAATAATATCTATGAGTAACTAAAAAAATAATGTTTTTAAATATTATATATAATATTTTTACTTACACTTTGTATGGAGAAATTGGGCCACCTCATTGAAGATGAAGTTAGAGAAGGGAATTGGAAACCAGTCAAACTATCCAAAGAAGGGCCATCGATAACTCATCTTTTCTTCATGGATGACTTGATTTTGTTCAGTGAAGCCAGTAGAGATCAAGTGGAGACCATTGCAAAATGTCTTGAAAAATTTTGTGAGATGTCTGAACAAAAAGTGAACAAAAGTAAAACCAAGATGTGTGTGTCCAAACATGTTCACTTCTCAAGGGCTATGGATCTAAGTCAAAGATTAAGTGTTGGGCTAGCAGCTAGCCTGGGAAAATATTTGGGAATTCCTCTCCTTCATCAAAGGCTTTCAAAACACGACTGCAGTATCTTATTTGATAAAGTTAGAGGAAGAATCTCGAGAAGGAAGAGTGAATTCCTTAATAGTTCTTGAAGAACAATACTTGTAAAATCTGTGCTCAATACCCTTCCAACATATCTCATGCAAACAATGCTTACTCTCCAAAGGGATTTTAAAGGAAATTGAAAAAGACAGTAGAGATTTCATTTAGTCTCTTGGAAGGAATTGCAAAAAGGAAAAGGAAAAGGGAGGCTGGGAATTAAGGATTCATGCATTCAGAATGAAGTAGTCATTATGAAATTATGCTGGAATTTAGCAAACAAAAGAGGTGCATTATGGGTTAAAGTGATCAGATCAAAATATAAGGCGGCCAAGCCTATCATTCCTGTTGTCAATAGGAAAAGAACTGCTTCGAAGACCTGGAAAAGCATAACAAAAATCTGGAGCAAATTCTTAAAGGGGATAGAAAGCAGAATTGTGACAAATAGTGGGATTTGATCTTGGGCGGATAAGTGGAATGACATGGAGGCTCCTCTTTTCAATTTAATCCTGAACTTCAATCAGAGGATAAATATGGAGGATAGGGTGTCTGATTTTATGAAATCAGATGGGACTTGAAATTGAAGCAAAATGGAACCCTGGCTATCATCAGACATAATAAATAGGATACACTGTTGGCTCCTTTTCTATAAAATCTGCACGTTCTTTTATCTTTGCAGGGTGAAGACCAATCTGATCATTGTGTGGAATTCAATCTGGAGAGCAAATATTCCAGAGAAACTGAAGACCTTTTTATGGTTCCTAGAGAAAATCAAGCTACACTCTGAGAAAGCTCGAAGGGGGATCAATGAATCGGCAAGCTATCCTTTTGGCTGTATTGATGATGAAACAAGCTTACATGTGATGAGAGACCGTCAAATTACATGTGATATATTGAAGGATTTAGTAGAAGAAGACCATTGGCAGAATTTTATCAGTTTTGACAACCTTCAATGGATCAAGTGGAACTCTAAACAGGAAATTGGTAGACCAAATAGAAGAAAGGTACCTTGGTTCATTTTATATGTGTATACTTGCTGGGAATTATGGGTTTTGAGATGTAAAAGACTTTTTGATCTATATGATAACATACATGTGTTGGATGTTAACAAATGCATTATGAAAGCACAAATAGAAAACCAACTGTTGGGGAAAGTTTGCAACAAGAGGAATGCCCTGGAACGCCAATCTGTTTGGCACCCATCAAATCCGGGTTTCTTGAGAATAGACATCGATGTGTCAGTGATGCCTTATGGAAACACAACCTGTGGAGGTGTAATCACAAATGAACAGGAGTCTTGGGTTTTGGGGTTTTGCCGTAAATTGAAGAACCTGCCACCTACAATTGCAGAACTTATTGGAATCAAGATGGGATAGAATTTTGCTGGAACCATGGCATTAACAACATTGAAATGTTCAGTGACTACGCTGTTGCCATAAATCTTATTTCACGTGATCAAGTGTTTAGCCATCCTTTCCAAGACTTGATTGAAGAGACAAAATCTTTATTTTTCAAAAGCTGGAATGTGTCTTTAAATTTTATGTTTAGGGAAGCTAACCGTCTTGCTCATAATTTAGCTAGAGCTTGTCACTCTTTTGATAATGATTTGTACATCTTTGATAAAAAACCACCATTCCTATAATGGGGATAGTTGATGAGAGATTTAATTGTAATTTTTTGTAGACTTTTGTCCCCTATTTCTCTTTTGGGTTAGTAATATATATTCTTTCCATTTTTTATTGTCGGACATTTTTTAATCATTTCACACATATTAAAAAAATTAATTTTTTTTCTTGATATCATAAAAAATGAGATGTACTTTCATGTTTACTCTTAACTTTAAATCATTATACAACTATATTAAATGTTGTTACGTTAATCAAGAAAGAGTAAAATTAAAAAAATTAATTTAATTATTATAAAGTGTTGTACATTTTAGACTAAAAATTACTTTTAAAAAATGTTTTACAAATAGGATAGAAGGGAGCAAGCGAGTGCGTGCACACACACGCACACGTATATATATTATTCACACATCATAGTATATTTTAAGATAAAAGAGCAAATTGGCTCCTCAACTATAAGTTCATGAGCATTTGGAATTTTAAACTCATTTTTTTGTATAATGTTTCCTTTTAAGTTTTAAAAACAATGCAATTTGATCCTAATTGTTAACAAATTTAATTGACCATTAGTTGACTAGAAAATAATAGAAAATGACCTCAAAAATTATTAAAAAAAAAGGATCAAAATTTTAGTTTGTCAAAAATTTATTTGTAAAAATTAATTTAATAAAAGTTAATTGTTGTAATGAAATCAATTTACTCAAATAATATTGGGTGTCCGTGTCTCCAAAGTGCAAAGTTATTTTTTGCATGTGAAAAAGGGAGTTACCAAGGGTCCATAGTTTCAATTTCACTTTATATTTTGTCAATCACATGTCGTTGATGGATTTATGCACTTCGATCGAACTTGTGATTAAATTCTACAACTTATTTATCATATCATTTTTTTGTAGCAATTGTCTTTGCAAATATTGCAATTTGCAACCACTAGCAGGCTGTGGAGGAGTAATTAGAGGTGAAGCAGGCTAATGGATTTTCTGCTATTGTAAGAAAATTGCCTAGCCTTCCTGCTGTAATTGCTAAAATATGTGGAATTACCAATGGTTTAGAAATTTGTTGGAATCATGGTATTAGAGATGTTGAGGTTTGTCGTGGTTGTTCATATGCTTTCAACCTTCTGACTAGAGGCCAAATCTTGGACCACCCTTTTTCAGGATATCATTCAAAGGGCCAGAGAATATTTATTTCATAGATGCAATGCTTTTATTAAAAGCGTGTAAAAAAATATGTTATTGTATTGCTGACTATTTAGTTAGGAAAAGTCATGAAATTGATGCTGATTTTTTTATCTTTGAACAATTCGTACCATTCTGTCAAGGAGTTGTGGTTGATGAAGGATGAGCCTTCTCTCCCCTTGAGCTGCTCTTTTGTATTTGTTGTTTATTCTATTGAATATTAGTTTCTCTTTTTATAAAAAAAATAAGTCTTTAAAGTGATTTTTTGCATTTCTCCACCCTCTTAAATTCTTGTCACGAGGCATGCGAATGATGATAGGAGGGAGTTTATTGCCACTAATAATATGTGAACTTGTTTTGTTATTACCTAAGTGAAGTTGTTACTTGTATTGAAAATATAATATAATTTTTAGATCCTAAATTTTTTATGAATTATCAATTGATTAGCATGGAATTGGAATTGGAGAAGTTGAATTGAAAAAATAAATTATTTGATATGATGGATATCACTTTTCTAAAGAATCAAATTCCATCAAAATTGGTAAAATTCACTTTCACCTTCCTATCCATGAACCTACTTCCTTCTCACTTCCTTCATAAAAAATACCTCATTTTCATGTACAAACCAAACATATTTTAAAACTCCACTTTCACTTTTACTTTCTCTTTCATAAAATACTCTTTCATGCTACCAAACGAGACATTAGTTCTCAATCACAACTAGCTATCAGTCACAACTAACACGTTCTCATAAATATTTGTTTCATATTTTCAATGTATATTTGAGTGTTAAAATAATTGAGCACAAGCTGATTGTTAATGGAGTACAAATCCTAGAATCATATGATGATCTTATGACAACAACCATTATATATATATATATATATATAAATGACTGCACGATACAAGAGTACATTGCAAATTATAACCCTATAAATGCACCACTGATGAAGTCAAGCAATTAATACTTTTGCAATTTGAAGAAGAATGAAAAGGGGGAAAAAAACAATTTTAATGTGCAGAATGGCAGAACTGGGCAATCTGATATTATATATTAGTTAGGTCAAATAAAACAACAAACATCTGGTATAGAGTATATACATTCATCTTTCTGAATAACATCTCTAAAGGGCATGAAAACCCTATAGTTACACAATAATCTAATCTGATATGGATTTATTTCCGCCAAAATATTCAAACAAAAGTAATCAATAACCTTTCCGATCAATGTTCTTCAAAGTGGATGTTTCCAATTCCATCTGGTACAAGGCTTTCCACATGCTTGAAAAAACTGTCCACATAATTGAAAAAATAGCCACCTCTGGGATAGCAACCTTCTTAAATTCATTAGTAGTCATATTCAACAGATATATAACAGCCTTTTGTTCGTCATTCTCCACTTCACCTTCACTTTCATCGGTATTTCTATGCATTCCAGAATCAGAACATACCATTTCATTCCTCCAAATGCACCCAAGTTGTAACATGTTGGAAGGGCCCTTGCAAGCACATTTCTTAGTCGAAGACCATCTCTCCGTAGATGAACCTATACCCTCCTCTAGCACCCACAAATCAATCAAAGAATATAGATAGTTTAGAAAGTTTCCAATGTTAGATAGAGAAAGTGCAGCAAATTTGTCCTCATTCACAGTAAACTTATAATTTGAATAACAAGAATCAGGTATAGGAGGCCATTGTATCAACTCAAACACTTCCATTGCTATGTCAATAAAACTATCAAATCAGAATCATATTCACCCTCCTCTTTCTTTTGACCATGCCAAAAGATAGTTCCGTTTGCTGTGACAGTATCCTGAATAAAACGTACACCCTCCAAGCTTCCAAATTCTATTTCCTTCCACAAACCTGTACTTAACGAATACACTTCAACTCCACTAATCACATCATCATAATCATAAGTTTTCACTATCTTATAGTCATTAACAATTGCACTGAACCCAAATCCTAATGTGTATATACACTCACCAAACTTAACAGTTCTGGTCCTAGGTATCTGTCTGACCTCTCCAATAGCAGGATTCCACAGTAAAAGGGAATTGCACAAAAGAAGGGAAGAAGTAGATATATCAGTCTCATGGATTGCAACACAGAGCAAGCCATTGCTGGAACCGATGATCTCAACGTCCCGTAAGGAACCGATCAAAGGTGCGTTATGAACTTCATGGACATGCATCTCGCGATCGAGCGAACGCAATTGCAAAGGCTCATACATACTGTTCTGTTGGATAAGAAGAGAAGGGCTTTGATGAGTGGAGTGGTGGAGGTGGTCAGCGATGAAAAATGGCGTTTTGAAGAGATTCTTCCAATGTTTGCAGACACATTGAAATCGGATTAGGGATTTGACAGGGAGTCGTTTGAGAATGTTTCTGATTATGTCTTGGAAGAAATGGCGCGTCGCCGTGCACTTGCGTCTGACTCATAGTGCTTGACAGGAAAGAACAGATCTCGCAAAGGAAATTAGAACAAATTGAAGGAAGAGAATCAAAACCATGCACCTGAGCTTCAAGTCGTCAACCGAGAAGAAGGAACATCGCAGAGTAAAGCCGTCGCAATCAATGAGGGATTTCATGAGTCCCCCTGAAGACAAGGAGAAGACGGCCGCGACCCAAGTTTACATATTACTTCCACTTCACGGAAAACGATTTTTTTATTTTTAACACGGGTTGGTAGAAAAGAAAAACTTTTTTTTAATACGTAATTATTACTTTTCTTAAAGTATCCTGATAATGACTTTATATTTATTGTAAGTTATTTAATAAAAATAAATATAAAAAAAATAAAGTTAGTTTAAAAATAGGTAACTACTTTATTGGCGATGAGATTTAATTAAAAATATTTTATATTTTTTAACGGAAGGAGTAATTTGCACTACATTTTAGATATTCTGTATAAATATTTAAAAGTGGTTGCTGAAAATAATAGGAAGGGAATTGATTAAAAAATAAAATAATTAAAATATTAAAGAAAAAAATCAACCATATGTCAATAAAAGAAATAATCATGGGAGAATTTCAAATAACGATCATAGATATGACATAATTACTAATGCATCTTAAAAAATTTTAAAATTTTAGTTTCGGAGGATAAAAGTAAAAATAATTGTAATTGTGAAAAGACGAAAGTACTTTTAACTTGTCATGTAAAATCATTAGTTGTTAATTTTCTTATTTCACCTATTAATTTACTAATATAAGATACAAATTACATGAGTTAATATGTCAATAATTATATAAGACTTATATTAGTTGTTCAATCATAAGTAACAATATCAATTATTAAATTATTAACTTTACTTATTAATTTATTAACATTAGTTCTAAATTACTGATAAATCTTGTAATTTACTAATATCAACTATAAATTACTAACAAGTCTTGTAATTTATAATTAATGTTGGTAAATTAAAAAATAAAGTTAGAAAATTAATGGCTAATGTTACTACTTGTCTAACAAATTGATATAATTTACAAGTGATATAAAAAAATTAATAAGTGAAGTAAGAAAATTAATAACTAATAATTCTGTTTGAAAAGTAAATGGTACTTTTATTTTTAATAGTTAAAATTATTTTTACTTTTATCTTTTAAATTGAATTAAAATTTTAAAATTTTTTAAAATTCACTAAAAATTATATCACATTCCTAATCATTATTTAAAATTCTCCCAATAATCAACTAATCCAAAAGTTAGTAGTCATAATTCACAACATTTGTGAAGTTTTTGATGATTTTCATGTTATATGATATGTAATGTTAAGTTTTATTATATTCATAGAGAAATATAATTTTATTAATTTGGTTAAAAGAGGGAGAAGAATAATTTATTTTTTTTATTCATTCTATTCCTATCTTTCTTAATAATTAAAAAGCTAAATATACAGTGCATAATGCGTATCAAATATATATATATATATACACACACACAGCGCGGAGCAAAAGCCATGCCAGATCTGAATTTTTCGGTTACTGTCCAATCAAACAACTAATAATGAGATCCCATTTCAATGTCATCTGGGATATATTATTAATTTAAATATCTATTCTCTCTATTTAAAAATATAATATATTTTTAATTAAATTTTATTTTTTAATAAAATAGTTACTTATTTTTAAATTAATCCTATCTTTTATATTTATTTTTATTAAATATCCTATGATAAATAGAAAATTACTATTAATGGGGACACTTTAAAAAAAGACAATGATTACACCTCAAAAGATTAAAAATGCTTTACATTTTTAAATACTCAACTCCTCAAAAAATATCTTACATTTTTGAACGGAGGGAATATTTCATTTTATAAGAATTTAATAACCATTTATGTGAAATACTCTTCATTTTTTTTTTGATAAATTATACACCTTAAATTTTCGAGGGGAAAAATCTTCAATTGGTGGCATGAGATTGAACTTTTTCACAACGTATTTGTGTTGTTCCATTCCATTATCTTAATATCTTTTTTGAAATTTTTGTTTGAGTTAATATTACTTTTTTTAAGTCTTCAACTATTTTGTGAAATCACATGGATTTGTAGAAAAATTGAATTATGCAATATTATCACTAAATACTATTAATTATGGCAAGCCATGTTAGCTAGCCTCCGTAACATGCACAAGTACTGAATGGAATCCATGTTTACAAATTTTATTAAAGTTTAAGAAAGTTAAAGTTTAATGCCAGTACTTTGAACGAAATTGTTTCTAATAAGATGAGATCTATGAGTAATTAAAAAATAATATTTTAAATATAATATATAATATTTGTTTCTTTAATAAATACATCTTTTTATTATTTAGTCATTAACCTTTTAAAATATATTATTTACAATTCATAGTATATGTTAGGGCAAAAGAGTATTTGGTGCAATGTTAGTTGACCAGGAGCGTTGGGCATTATAAATTTATTTTTAATGTAATATTTTTTTTAACTTTTAAAATAATGCAATCTGACTCTTATCATTAACAAATTTAATTTGATTGTTAGTTAAGTAAAAATGATTCTAAAAATAAAAAAAATGATTAGAAGTTAGTTTGGAAAAAGTTCATTTGAAAAAAAAAAACAAAGTTAGTTGTTATAATAAAATTTATATTTGAATATAGTTTTTAAATATTAGTTTGGTAAACTAAAAATTATTTAAATTATATATAAAATAAAATATGCTTTTGAATATATAATTATAAAAAATTTATTGGTTTTTATAATTTGTAATTTTGTTATAAAAATGTTTCGTATCAATAATGTTTGAAAACTACATATTATAAAAATTTTAAACATAAAATTTGATATTTAATATTTTATTTAAGTTAAAGGGAACTTCACAATTATAAAAATTGAAATTCTTTATTTTATTTAAATACAATTAGATAAAATATGTGCATTAAACATAATTTAAAACCCAATGGTTCATAACTAATAATTAACATTAAGACATATTATTAGTTATTATATAAATTTGGTTTAACTGTAAAAATACAAAATAAATATTAATTTATATATGGATGATTGGATCACATTATAATTTTTCTCGAGGTTACAAGAAAGGTATGGGCCCGAAGTTTCATTCATTGTGAATTGTTACCAATATCAACCCTGGCTCAATGCACTTTTTCGTTTGGACGTGCTTTCGAAAAGTTCGGGTGTTGATATTTGCCCAAATAATGTTGGCCATCTCCGAAGTGCAAAGTGACTTTCTGTAATTGATTAAATTTAATTAAAAATTATAATTTTTTATTTTAATAAATATGAAATTAAAATTAAAATAAATATATTTAATTTGAATTGTCCAAGTTATTTAATTGTGGTTGAGAGGAGGGAATCCAATTCCCCCAAAATATTAACCCTCTTAATTTTACCTGAGCTATTGTCACCTTTTTTTTTTTTAAACCATGGTCAGTCAAGTTAGCTAGGTCCAATCCTTCATAATGTGCACAAGTATTTCATGGGGTCCAATGTGTCACAAATTTTATTAAAGTCCGATAAAGTTATAGTTGTTATAATTTTTTTATATGTACTCCTTTCATTTAAAAATGTGAGTCATTTTTTGAGAAGTTGAATGTTAAAAAATATGAGGTATTTTTAATCTTTCAAAAGTATAATCATTTTTTTTCCAAAAGTGTCCTTATTGATAATGACTTTATATTTATTATAGGGTGTTTAATAGAGGTAAATATAAAAATATAGGGTTAGTTAAAAAGTAAATAACTATTTTATTGGGGGGTAAGATTCGGTTAAAAATGGTTCACATTTTTAAAAGGGAGTAATATATAATATTTGTATTTTAAATATAATATTTACACTTCATAGTATATTTTAATCTTGAGAATGCTTGACTTAAAAAGTCTTTAACTCATTTTTATATATCTTTTGTGGCCAGAACTCATTTTTTTACATAATTATGGTATTTTTGATACTATTATATTATATTTGGGTATTATTTTAACATAGTAGAATGTAGTTCTCTCATATAAATTGAAAAATAAAATAAAATTATTGGTACTTATACTTTTAGCATGTTTTGATATTAATTCTTATACTTTTTTTCTCTGCTCCAAATCTCTTAAATTTTATTGATTTGTAATATTAATTCTTATATTTTTAAATATGACTATGAAAGCTTAATTGTGGCTAAAGTGTACATAAATTGCATTACTTATTATACTGACTTGTTAAAAATTAAAACTATAATGAGTTGTATAAAAATGAGTAAAAGACAATAAAAACTAGCAAGACATTAATTAGAATCCTTAAACACATAATAGATAAATATTTAAAATGAAGAAGGCACAACAACTAAGACAAACGTGCTTAAAGGTTAATAGTTATTTTGTTCATACAATGCTTGATCACAATAATTTTATCAACTTAGTAATGAAATTAACATACTTATGTATACATTAGCAAATTTAACTATGAGTGACAATAAAAACTAATGTTGCGGACCAATAAAATTTAAGGGGCTTAGAGAAAAAAAGTTGGATAAAAGAGCAAATTAACTTTTAAACTATGGATTTGTGAGCATCTAAGATTCTAAATTTATTTTTTATAGGATAAAGAAAAATACCCACAAAATGGTTAGTTAGGGGCACTTAGTATTTTAAAGTGAAGAAAAGGATATAAATACTCATAACGTTACATGAGTGGGTGCAAAAGTAACCAAATCATTAATTTTGACATAATACCATTAACTTTAACCGTTAAATGTTGATTACAATGGCGGAGGGAGTGGGGACCAGCAGGGGCCATGGCTCTCCTAATTTTTAAAATTTTTTTTAATATTATATAGATGTTACATACTTTTGACCCCCCTAAAATTTATAAAAAATTTATAGTATATATGTTTTTTAATATTAGCCTCCCTTTTTTTAAATCATAGCTTGACCTCTAGTTGATTGTGCATGTCACTTGTCAGTCTTTGTTGACATTGACTAATAAAGGAGTAAAAATACCCACAAAGTCATTGGCCAAAAGCAAAAATATCTATAATGTTATTAGAGTTGGTGTAAAAATGACTAATCTATCAAATACCTTAAATGTTGACCTTTTATCTGACATTGAAGTAGAAATTGATTATTTTTTTACTGATATAAAGAAAAAATATTCCTAGATGAATTTTTACAGAGGTTAATCATTTATCGTATTGTTCTGAAAAATAAGAAAGAATAAAAAAAATTATTTTTATTATTTTTTATTTTCAAAACATATTTTATAAAATACCAACTCTCAAAATAATAAAATAAAAATAATTTAAAGAGTCCTTTAATCCCTTTTACTTTTCATTTTTTCAATTCTGTCTTGAGCAAAAGTTTTAACCTAAAATAGTAGTTAGAGAAGAGCGTAGTTTCCACGTATCACTCAAAACCCGGTGCCATTTAATTGATGAATGCCAAGCGCTAAGCAGGGAAACCGAACCCATGACTAAAAATTGTTCGGCAAAATGCAAAAAAATAAAAATAAAATGGGTTTTTTTTTTTTATATTTTACTTATCCTGCAATTTGTTATCAGAATATGTAATTGTTACCGTGGCACTTTAGCAAACTTGCTTTTCTGGTCAAGCATTTGGAATGTGATCAGGATATATCACTAGCTTCTCTCTTATTTTTATTTGAGAAGTTAATGACCCATTAATTGAGGGGCCCTGAAATATTTAATTTTTTTAATGAACATTTTGTTCTTTTTTGTAAGCACATTCATGAAAGATTTTTTTTTTAAATTATTTTGTTGTTGTAGGGTGGACACGACAAATTTAATACATCATTGTGAGAGGTCTTCTGAAAGAAATAACTGACTCTCTGTTTGAATGGAAAAAAATTGAAAAGAAAGAAAGAAAATTAAGAGAAAAAACTTCATAATAATTTTTTTTAGTTTTTTTAAATTTTTTCTTAGTTTTCTCTCTTTCTGTATTTTTTGTCTACTTTTCTCTCCATCCAAACCAAACTAAAAGTCATCAAACTTTAGTTTCATTGAAGCTGTGGTTAAATTCTACAACTTATTTTTCGTTTTGTGTTCAGATAAGGAAATATTTCTTTCAACAATTTTAACAAGGAAGCTACAAATTATTAGTCCATCACTTGTTTTGTTATTACCTTAATGAAGTTGTTGCTTATATTTTGAAAAAAATAACAGTATAACTTTTAGCTCCTAAGTCTTCTATGAATTATCAATTTATTAGTATGGAATTGGAATTCGAGAAGTAGAAGTGAAAAAATAAATCGTTTAATTCAATGGTGCCTAAAATGTACATAAATTGTGTTACTTTTTATGCTGACTTGTTAAAAATCAAAATTATGATGAGTTGTATTAAAATGAGTAAAAGATAAAAAAACAAGCAAGATATTAATTAGAATCCTTAAAACGTACAATAGATAAATCTTCAAAATGAAAAAGATGTTAAATCTAATATCTCAATTCATATATAATTGAATATGATAGAATAAAATAATATGTGCATACTTGAAGAATCCATTGATCGCTTGAGAAAGCTCGATTACCTCGAATGTAGATAGACGCACAACCCACAAATCTCCATAGTCTTTAGGGAGTTTAGAGATAATGGAGTAGAAGAAAATGTATCGTGTCTTTAGTGGTTATCAACTGATCAACTTATAAAGATCAGATTAGTAACCATTTCATTTAAGAATTAAATAATTATATTTCATTATCTCTGACTCAGTCAATTAGGAGATAAAAAATAACTAACAGTTACTGGATTGTGAGTTGGGCCTCTGCCTATTAGATTTACTTGTGTGATCCATCTATTACGGACCATACAAGATTATAAAGACTAAACTACTTGGACTTATTAATTAATATTAATTCATAAATAAATATTCCAACAGAAGATACATCAACCAGGTCTAGGACAGCATAAAGGTTAGTAGTCATTTTATTCATACAATGCTTAATTATCATAACTTTATTAACTTAATAATAGAATTAACAAAGTCATATACACATTAGCAAATTTAACTCTGGCAATAAAAACTAATGTTGTGGACCAATAAAATTCAAGGGACTTGTAGGGAAAAAAATAGAGTAAAAGAGAAAATTAACTCCTCAACTATGGATTTAGGAAATTTAAGATTTTAAATTTATTTTTTATATAACATTTTCTTTCAACTTTTGAAAATAATATAATCTGACCTATATTATCAATAAAAATTAACTTTTATTATTAGTTGACTAGAAAATAATAAAAAATAATTTTAAAAATTATAGAAAATGACTTAAAATTATAATAAAACACTCAAAAATTACATATGAAGACTCAAAAAATTACAAAAAATAACCAAAAAAATTTTATTGATATTTTTTATTTGTTATTAACTAATAGTTAATGTAAACATTATTAGTAGTAGGAATTAAATTGTATTATTTTCAAAAGTTAAAGAAAAATATTATATTAAAAATGAATTTAAGGGCTTTGATGCCCCTTTACCTATAATTTAAAAGTTGATTTGCTCTTTCATCCAAAAATATATAAAGACTTATACCAAAAAAAATACTAACAGTAAGGAACAAACAATTATATTTTTCAAAAAAAAAATTCCATGCACGTTATTCAAATTCTCATCATTTTTTTTAAAGAAAATCAAGACTTTTCGGTCCGTCGAAACATTGAAAAATTAGACATTACGGTGATAAAATTTGAAAAGTTTTTTTGGCCAGAAGAAAAGGATTGACTTAAATATTATAAATAATTTAGCAATTTCATGGCCGGTTTGTTTTCCATGCAATTAGCGTGGTGATGAGCGCTGGCACTCATCAATTAACGGACACCGCATTTTGACTATTCTTTCTTCATTTTTATTTATAAAAAAATTATTATTATTTATTTATTTTTATAAAAAATTATTGCAAACTTTTTAAATTATCCCTCATAATTTTATCATTTATAGTCATAAAAAATAATTAATGAAGACTTGATTAACATAATTAATGAAAGGTATTGTAGTTCAAATTTTTTATTTTCAAATATAATTAATATGATTAATTAATTTTTTAAACTATATGATATAATTTTTTTTTCTATAAATAAAAATGGAGAGAGAACAGAGAAAAACAACGCCCTCCACTCCTGTTTTGACTCTTGGGTTAAAACTTTCAAATTTCAATGGAAAAGGGGAAAGGAATTGGTAATTAGGACCATTTTTGTTGTTGTTTCGTGTGTATGGGATTGAGATTCGAACTCGTGGCTTGACTTGTTAAAGTAAAATGCCTTCACCACCAAGCCGCAGGGTTCACGTGGCGCAATTGCGACTATCTTTATGGAACCTAACTTGCATCTTTCACCTTTGAATATCTAGTAATCAAGGATTATTTATAAAAGAAAAGAAAAGAAAGAAAGAGCATATAAATAAGCAATAAAATTGTTATGCTCATTAAAATTTAAAATCTAAAACAATTTTCTTATTAAAAAAAATTAGGGCATGTTTGGTTTTATTTTAAAAATTTGTTTTATATTTTTAAAAATTAAAAAATTAAAAAAATCATTTAGATAAAACATTTTAAAAGTATTTTTATTTTATTTTCCTTGTTTTCAAAACATACTATATTTAACTATTAAAAAATATAGTTATCTTCACTAAATTCTTTCATAAATCACTATCATTAATATCCTAACCATCACTATTAGTCTATTTTTAATTTTAAAATTTTTTTAAATTAACATAACTAAACAAATTTTTATTTTGTTTTGTTTGGAAAAAAATTCTAAAAAATATATTATAAAATATTTTTTTTAAAAAAATGGGAACTAAAACCAAAGAAACCCTTAATCATTTAATTTTTATAATTTTAATTCAATTATAATTTAGTCTCTAAACTTTAATTTATTATAACTCAGTCTTTAGAATTTTGATTCGCTTTCAATTCATTTTTTAAATTTTGATTTGATGTAACTCAATTCTTATATAGTTTTAATCATTTAAAATATTGGTCCTATATTTTAAAAATAAAATTATAAAAATTAAAATTATTTTAAAATTTAGGAATTAATATTTTAAATTACTAAAACTTTTAATTTATAAAGATTCTAAAAATTTTAATTTTAATTTTTTTAAAATATAAGGACCATTATTTTAAAGCTTGAAAAGATCAAACTGATCCCTAAATGGTAAGTCCAAGTCCTTCTAGGACCCTAAATTCATTCAGAAATTGAGTTATAATTGAATAAAAATTGTAATGACTAAATAATTATTTTTTCTTAAAAAATATTTTAGATTTTTAATTTAATGTGTCTAACAATTTTATTGCTTATTTGTGTCGTAGAAGTTGAAAAATGAATATGCAAGTCCATGAGTTTATCCGTCATGCTGGATCCCACGAAAAGTCCCAAACTCCCAATAAACAATTCTTTTCATTTTTTTTAATATAAAACCACGTCTAACAATGCAAAAAAAAAAAAAAAAACAAAGGGTCACATTCGATATTATACAATTTCTACACTTCTAGAATGGATCATCAAAAATCTTAATAGCAAGATTATCCTTAGAAGCTTGATGGGTGATCGATGGTTAATCCCTTTCACTTTTCATTTTTTTAATTGATGAATGCCAAGCGTTGAGCATGAAAACTGAACCCATAATGCACTAAACGACTAAAAATTGTTCGGCAAAATGCAAAAAAAGAAAATTAAAATGGTATTTTTTTATTTTACTTAACCCACATTTTGTTATCAAAAAATGTAATTGTAACCATGGCACTTTAGGAAACTTGCTTTTCTGGTCAAGCATTTGGAATGTGATCAAAATTTATCATTAATTTATCATTAGTTTCTCTCTCTTATTTTTATTTGAGAAGTTAAAGACCTACTAATTGAAGGGCTCTGAAATATTTAACTTTTTCAATGAACATTTTGTTCTTTTTTGTAAGCACATTCATGAAAGATTTTTTTTTTTAAAAAATTATTTTTTTTGTTGCAGGTCGGCACTGACAAATTTAATACATGATTGTGAGGTCTTCTAAAAGAAATAACTAACTCTCTGTTTGGATAAACAAAATTGGAAAGAATGAAAGAAAATTAGGAGGAAAAACTTCATAATAAAAAAATTACTAGTTTTTTTAAAAAATTCTCTCAATTTTCTCTCTTTCGTATTTTCTGTCAATTTTTCTTTCCATCCAAATTAAACCTAAAAGTCATCAAACTAGGGGAGAACATCAGTTAATTTGATTCGGTTCGGTTGTGATTAAAGAAAACCGACAAACCAAAATTTAATAATTTTTTGAACCGAACTGAACCGAAGTTTTGGAAAAACCGAACTAAAACTGAACCGAATTTTAATGGTTTGGTTATTTATTTTGGTTATTGGGTCTTTTTGTCAATACACTAGGCCTTTTTTTGTCAATAAATTGGGCCTATCTCCAAAAAAGAACATCATACTAATTAAGAAATAATTTAAAACACCAAATGCCCCTAACTAAAGTGAAGGAAAAATGATTTGGACTGGTCTAGTGGATCCTGTGAAATTTTAATTCTTGAAACCTCAAACAATTATAAAATTAACATAATAAATATAAATAGTGAGAAAAACAAAAGGGATCCCCAAAAACAATAACGTGGACACTGGACAACATAGAAAAGCATATCAAAATATAGGAATCAAATATAATACTAGTATTTCTAAAAAATATTAATAAAAATAAAAACAATCCTTAATAATATAAATCAATTATAATATTTATAAATATATATAATTAATTTTGATTAATTCGATTTATTCGGTTTTGCAATCTTCAAACTGAACCGAACCATTTAAACTAAAATTTTTTTAAGAAAAAATCGAACCGACCATTTAAACCGAATAAACTGAACCAAATAGATCAAACTCAATTTGGTTTGATTCGATTTTCGTCTTCGGTTCGATTCAATTTTGCTCACCTTTACATCAGACCTTAGTTTCAATTTCACTTTATATTTTTTTGCCGTTGATGGGTTGATACACTTCGATTGAGGCCGTGATTATATTCTACAACTTATTTTTCCTTTTTTGTGTTCAGATAAGGAAGCATTTCTTTCGACAATTTTAACAAGGAAGCTAGAAAATATTAGCCCATCACTTGTTTTGTTATTACCTTAATGAAGTTGCTGCTTTTATTTAAAAAATAATAATATAATTTTTAGCTCCTAAATTTTCTATGAATTATCAATTTATTAGTATGGAATTGGAAATGGAGAAGTGAAAGCGAAAAAAATAAATTATTTAATCATTAATACAATGAATCTCATTTTTCTAGAGAATCCAATCCTATCAAAATTGGTGGAACTCACTTCCACTTTCATAACTATGGAACCTACTTCCTTCCTCACTTCCTTCGTAAAAAATATCTCATTTCATGTACAAACTGAACATATTTTAAAACTCCACTTTCATTTTCATAAAATATTCTCCCATGGTACCAAACAGGGCATTGATTCTCAGTCACAACTAATACGTTCTAGAAATATTTGTTTCATATTTTCAAAGTAATTTTGACTGTTAAAATAATTGATCACATGCAGAATGTTAATGGAGTACAAATCCTAAGATGATCTCCTAACAACAACCATTATATATATATATATATGAATGGCCGCTCGATACAAGAGTAAATTGCAAATCACATCTCTACAAACGCACAACTGATGAAGTCAAGCAATTAAGACTTGCTGCAATTTGAAGAAAAATGAAGAGAAAAAAACAGTTTTAAAGTGCAGTATGGCAGAGCTTAGCAACCTGATATTATAGGAAGGTCAAATAAAGCAATAAACATGTAGCATAGAATATCTAGATTCATCATTCTAAATAACATCTCCAAAGGGCATGAAAACCATATAGTTACATAATAATCTAATCTGATGTGGATTCATTTCCACCAAAATATTTAGACAAAAGCAATAACTAAACTTTCCGATCAATGTTCTTCAAAGTGGATGTTCCAAACTGGTACAAGGCTTTCCACATGATTGAGGACACGACAATCATTGCCACATCCAGGGATAGCAAACATCTTAAATTCATTAGTAGTCATATTCAACAGATACATACCAGCCTTTCGTCCATCATTCTCCGTTTCACGTTCACTTTCATTGGTAAGTCTAGGCATTCCAAAATCAATACATACAATTTCATTCCTCCAAAGGGCCCCAAGTTTTAACATGGAAGGGCAGTGATTCCTAGCATATTTCTTAGTCCAACACCATCTCTCCGTAGGTGAACCTGTACACTCCTCTAGCACCCACAAATCAATCGAAGAATATAGATAGTCTGGGAAGGTTCCAATATTAGAGAGAGAAAGTGCAGCAAATTTGTCCTCATACACAGCAAATTTTACAGTTGAATTATCACGATCAGATAAAGGAGGCCATGGTATCAACACAAACACTTCCATTTCTATGTCAAATGAAACTATCAAATCAGTATCATCTTCACCCTGCTCCTCCACACCTCGTCTTAGACCCCACCAAAAGATAGCTCCGTTTGCAGTGCCAGTACCGTGAAAAAGACTTACACCCTCTAAGCTTCCAAATTCTATTTCCTTCCATAAACCTGTGCTTAACGAATACACTTCAACTACACTAATTGCATCATCACACCCAGGCCCATCATAAATTTTCACTATCTTATAGTCATTAACAATTGGGCTGAACCCAAATCCTACTATGCATTCCCACATCGGAAATTCAACAGTTCTGGATCTAGGTATCTGTCTGACCTCTCCAATAGCAGGATTCCACAGTAAAAGGGAATTGCACAAAAAAAGGGACTGATCGAGTGCAACACAGAGCAAGCCATTGCTGGAACCGATGATCCCAACGTCCGGTAAGGAACCGATCAAAGGTGCGTTCTGAACTTCACGGACATGCATCTCACAATCGAGCAAACGCAAGTGCAAAGGCTTACATGTACTACTGTTGTGTATGATAAGAAGAGAAGGGTTTTGATGAGTTGGGTAGAGCAGGTGTTCAGCGATGAAAGATGGGGTTTTGAAGAGATTCTTCCAACGTTTGCAGACACATTGAAATCGGATTAGGGATTTCACAGGGAGTCGTTTGAGAATGTTTGTCACGATTTCTTCAGGAAGAAATGGCGTGTCGCCATGCACTGCCGGCCGCCTCATAGTGCTCGAGAGGAAAGAACAGATCTCTCAGAGGAAAGCAGAAGAAATCGAAGGAAGGGAATCAAAGTGATGCACCTGAGTTGTAAGTCGTCGACCGACAAGAAGGAACCTCATAGAGCAAAGCCCTCGCATTCAACTGCGGCCATTTTAGGGGATCTCATTAGGAAATGAGAGGAAGATGGTCGCAAGTCGGGACGGATGTTTATATTTTTTTTCTTTTTCTTTTTCTCGTAAATTATTCTTTTTAATTTTAAAAAAAAACATACATTTTGATTTTTATAATTTATTCATATTTTATTATAAGTTTCTTCATTTTTTTAATATTCTAAATCCCTGAATTTTTATTTTATGATATTTTAAATTTTTAAATAAAAAATGAACAAAGTGTAAGGATTTTAGATGAATATAAAACATTAAAAATTAAAATGTAGGGATCTAAAATATTAAAAAATATAAGAATATATAATAAAACACGAACAAAATGCAGGGACAAAATGCATATGTTCCCTTAATTTTTTGTTATTCATTTGAATTTAGTTTTTTGGCCAAATTATTTTCTTTTCTTTTTTATGGAAAACGAAACTTTAATGAATAAATCGGTTTTTCCATCAATGTCCAGAAGTAGTTAAATTAAATATGAAAACATTACATTTTTAATATTCTCTACCTGATTAAATATTTTAAATATCTAATGTTGGCAATTTTTTTATAAGGACTTGTCTGCTCAAGCAATGGATTAAAAAAAACAGAAAAAAATAATTAAATTATCCGTTGCTTCATGTTAAACATGAAAAAGTTCAATACCACATATTTCAAATTTAATAATCACCATACCCACCATAATCACCATAACCATAAGAAATCATGACTCTTAACTCATAAATTAAATTATTTATTCTAGTCATGAACATGGTATACTTGCCTTTCTTTACATAATAGTCATTGTATTTTTATTTTTTAATACATTTCATTCTATTTTTTTTTCCAGTAAATAAACCGGTCCTGAAGACTTAGTTTAATGAAAACTTCATTTATTCAGTTTCTGAAAGGAGAACAAAAAGCACCATGGTGATTGTTGGTATTGTAATATGACACAAGTGTCATCTTATCTTGTTTTGATTCTATAATCTTAGTACATTGGTAATACTAGCTTTTTTTTTTTTCACTGATAAAAAAGTTAAATAACCATTAACTTAAATTGCTGGTAAAAAAAAAACCTTTAACATAAATTACTCATCAAATATAATTAGTGGCATGAGATTGCTTTTTTAATAATATTTGTATTCGTTGTTATTTTTATATTAATAGCATTATTGAAAATTTTTATCTTGTTAGTATTTTTTTTATCTTCAACTAATTTTGAAGTCACCTGGCAACTAATTGAGTGCTTCCCAATTTGGCCTCCCCCCCCCCCCCCCCCAAAAACACTATAACGATTTCTACCATGAAAGTTTATTATTCATTAACTTACCTACAATTTAATGTATCTGAGGACTTGATATATATATTATTTTGGTCAGAAAATCGGATGACTTGATATTTATAAATTTTGACTGTACTCATAATTAAAATCCAACACAATCATATTAATTAATGTCATATTATGCCATTTTTACATACCGAATACACGCTTAACATTTGAGTGTGCGCTCTTTTTAATATCATATGTAAGTTGAAATAATCAAATACAACTCTATGTTTCCCTTCTCTTTAGATTTTTTTTTAATCTTTAAATATCCATTCAACTTTCATGGATCCATTTCAAGGTGTTTCAGAGTGAAGAGAGAACAAGAGAGAGAAGGAGGAAATGAGAGTGAGAGAAAGGAAGCAAGGAACAATGAAATGATTACTCCCTCCGTTATGAGAAGTTGGATGTTAAAAAATATAAGATATTTTTAATTTTTTAAAGTGTAATCATTACCCTTTTTTTTTAAAATACCCATATTGATGAATGACTTTATATTTATTGTAGGGTGTTTAATAAAGATAAATATAAAAAGATAGGGTTAGTTTAAAAGTAGGTAATTACTTTTATTTGAGGTGATATTCAGTTTAAAATGTCTTACATTTTTTAATGGAGTAAGTACATGATTAACATTGAATGAGAACACAAATATAATATAAAATGAAAAATAATACTCTCTCCATTCAACATTATAAGACATTTTTTTAAAGTATCATGTTAAAAAATATAAAATACTTTGAGTCTTTCAAAATACTATTAATAAAAAAATTTCAAAAATATCTTTAATTAAAGGCTGCAATATAATTAACAAGGTTTTCTAATCAAAATACTTTATTAAATAAAAATAAAATATAAATAGTATATAATTTTAAAGATAATTAGCTAACTTATTAAAGATATAACTTAGTTACAAATATTTTATAATACTAAAAGGAGGGCATACAACAGTCTAGTAATAGTGACATGAGCTTGCATAACCGAACAGCGGATCTCTCCATTTTTCCCCTTCTATTGCCCCAATCCTCACCATTTATTAATTTTATTATTAAAAAAATTATTTAATAAAATAATTTGAATGATGGGGATTGGATAAATATAGGGAAATGTAGGGAAAAAATGGAGAGACCCCTCTCCCTTGTGTAACCACCATCTAACACTATCCCTCAATTTAAGCTATCTTTTTTGAACAAGTGTCTGTGGATCATGAAATCTCGAACCTGATCTACTAATAGGTCCTGTGTAGAAATTAGAGCTACTTTAATTTCTCTCTTGATAAAATTTGATGAGCACCAAAAGTTGATAAAATTTCTATAAACTTGTTCAAATCATCACATGTTTCTTATGAATAATTTTAGCATCAGAGTTAGGAAATAATTGTATTAGGCATTTCATTTTGTAGACTATATCAGTATACACATATTGTGAATCAATTTTTTCTACTAATAGTTTTTCTTATTCACATTAAATTTACAATTTGATCTCTCTAAATCGTTATTTATAACATATGATGAAGTTGATAAATAAAAAAATGCAAAATCATGAAAAATATGGCAAGCAATTAATTTTTGAGAAATATTTTCTAAAAGTCATATTTTTCAAAATTTTGTTTTACTCTGTAATTTACAGAGGATCTTAAATCTATCCATTGTCATAAGAACCACAAACATAAAAGGACTTTGTTACAAGAAAGGTTAGCTTGACATGTGACAGTCTTCAAACTTAAACCTAATCATGCTTCAAGATCTAACAGATCTGTCATTATCATTTTTAAATCCTTATGCCCATTATCTTCTTGTCTAACACCACCTATGTGACAAATTTTAAAATATTGATCTCAAGCAAAAAGTTAATGATGTACATATCCTTATGCCTATTTCGTGTGTCCCAAGGTCTAAAAATGGCTGGTGACATGGCTATCTCATGCCTTATCAAAATAATTTTAGAATTAATCTTAAATATAATAAGAGTCAACTTAAATCATCTCTCCAAGAGTGTAGTTAAACTTTAATTATGAGATTAATTAGTGAAATAAATGAAACTAAGTGTTAGGATTGATTTATCTAAAACTACTAAACAAATAACTAAATTCTAGCCTAAAGAGTGTTGGAAATTCTCCTTTCAAAGAGTTGGAACTCTTAAAATTGGTTGATGTGCGAAACTTTATTTTCTTGATGGTTTAAGTCAATTAATACTTTCTTCTCCCCTTGACCAAATTGTATTGAACCTAGGATAACCATCCCAACCCAATTAACCTAACTAATTTAATTTTTTAAGTCTTAGATTAAAGTTTTTAATTTATTTTCCTTGTTTGTGCAAGCGTTGGACAAGTATGGCAATTAAATTCATCCTCTCAAGTGCCATGGCCAAGACAAAAATATGAGCAACTATAAGACTATGTAAAGTTACTCAAGTGCAAGCATCAATTCACTAGATTATGTAACATTAAAGCAAGAAATTCACTAAATGAAAAACACAATTACATGCATTTATCTTGAAGTGGCTGAATTAAACTAAAAAAAAAATGAAAGAGAATTCAATGTCACAAGTATATTCTCTTTGCATACAAAGACTAAATTCTCATTGGAATTATAAAATTATGATAATCAAACCCTAAATTAAGTTATCTAATCATTAAGTTAAAAAAAGTTAGGAATTTAGAAAAGCTTAACCAAAGTTTCTCATGATTCATTCTTCATCTTTCTCTTTCTAGGAGTCCTCCAAGGTATCTAGCCTCTCATCTTCATCTCCATGGCCTTCTTGAAAGTCTTGATGTAGCCAAAACTTTGCCGTTAGAATTAAGATTTGAAGCTTTGCAACTCAAGGAATATGGGAATGGACGAAATAATGAAGATGAGAACATTGGTGTGTGTTTTTATGT
>NW_026557039.1:0-28764 GCF_029017545.1 Prosopis cineraria | reverse complement strand
TTCTTTTTGTTTGTTTGTGTGTTGAAAAAAATTCTACAACCACACTTTTGTTATGCATTCATTATTGATTTCACCTTATTTTATCATTAGTCTATACATACATTGAGGACAATACATGATTTAAGTGAGGGGGAGAGAAATAAACATTTTTTTTGTTGTTTGGTTTTTTACAAAATTTTGAAAAAAAAAATTGCTTTGCTTTGTTTTGTTTGAGATTACTTAATTACCTAGCTCTTGAATGGATAATTTAATGCTTGAGATATGGTATTTTTAGGATGGAAATAGGTGTAAAGTGAATATTCTTTTACCTTGAATTAATAGATTAGAGTGTGGCACATTACCCTTTCATGAAAGAGGCTAAACACTTATGTGTGATTAATTTCTCAGTGATGTTACCCTCTAGAATTTATTTCACTTCTTAATTGAGAACACATGTCTTGCACTTGTTTGATAGGAGATGAAATATGGCATTCATAAAAAATAGCCAAGAGCCAAATAACCAACCTATTATTATTGATTATCCTTTGTTTGACACTTGATTTTGGTTTGATTCTTAAAAATAAATATTCACCCTATTTTCCCTAAGGGATGCATGTCACATTTCTATATATCTTTTTGATATTATTGTATGTCCTAGATCAAGTGAGTGGATGCCTATTATCATTTTTCTATCCATTAGTCTTATCCTTTATGTTACACCATTACATCATTATTTTTATTGTTTTCAAGAGTTAGGGGCAACCAAAAGGAAAAAAAACAAAGAAAGATTTGAAAAAATATAGTCAAAAGAAAAGAAATAAAGTTGCTAGAAAAAAGAAACAAAAAGAGAAGAATAGAAGGAGAAAAAGAAAATAAAGAAAAGGATAAAGGTTGCCTAGCTCATCCATTCCATTTGTTTTATTATTTCTTGTCATTACTTTCCATCCTCATTATGTTAAAGTGGCCACTCAATTGAATTAGGTTATACTTTCCATATTAAGGGGATATATCTTAACTTTTAGCATTATCTTGATGCAACCTTATTTTTTTCATACATGCATTTCTTTGACATCCTTTCATTACCCACATTACAATCTAATAAAGTCCACTTGATTCTTGATTGTAAGTGCAAATTTAGTGGTGGAGATGTACAATGGTTACAAATTTATGGTAGGGTTTATCCAAAGAAATTTTGGGTGAAATTTAATACCTTATATACTTTGAGTGATGAGAGTAAACACTTAACCTAGAAAGGCTTACTCTTTGACATTAATTCTTAGTAAGGGCTTGTTTGTGATGTGCATAATTCTTTCCTAATTATTTCCACCATGATTAATAATTTGTAGAAGTTTATAAGCTAGTATTTTAGTGACTTTGAACATTGTTTTTCTCTTCTTTCTTTATCTTACAGTTGCTTTTGAGACCTTTTTCATTTGATTTTGCTCAAGTACAAAAGACATGTGTGGGGGAATTGATAGAACACAATCATTTTCCACTTTTATTTATCAATTTGGACCTTTTTATTAATGATTTATCACCTTAAAGTGCACACATTTCATTAGGTTTGGAATTTTGCCTAAGTTTCTAGGTTTAGTGCACTAAGGGCATTTTGGTCCAAAAAATAAAATTTTGAAAAAATGTACAAGAAAAATTGAAAAAGTGTATTTTATGTCCATTTGATTAGTGGTAAAATATATTTTTGAAATTCATTTTATTTTGAGAGTAATTAAATAAAAAGTCAACACTTACTTAAGTGTCTTAGTTTGACCTAGTTTTCGAGTTGTTTTTGTGTGGAAATTTTTATATAATATTGTGCAGCCTAGAACTTAGTTATTTTAATAAATTCTCCCTTATAATTATGAATTTAATATGAACTTTAATTAGATTTTATAATATCACATGTTATTTAATTGAATTATGTGATTTATATGACATAGGTGGCATGTGACTTGTGCATCAATTGGGCAAATGGAGTCAAAAGTCCATGGGGTCAAAGGCTGATGGTTTGGACGTGTAAGGGCTCCTATTTTGTGGTTTAGATCAGCTAAAATTGTGGATAACATGTGGAATTAATTGTACACACATTGGAATCATTTACAAGCGAATCAGAGGGTGCCACCTTACGAGTGTGACAAGGCTTTTATTTTCCATTTATTTTATTTTCTTATTTTAATTGAGCTTCAGGTAATGGGGAAACACTTATAGCACAACCCACCCCCCTAAAATCAGATCCAACAATCATCATCTCATTCATCTTCCATATTTTCTCCCTCTTGTTCATCTTGATGTTCTTCATTTTTCTCTTCCTTCTCTCTACACATACAACCACATCTAGCCACCTCTTCTTCCACTTTTCACCATCCAATCCACTCAATTCTTTCACCATTCTCTTATCCTCTCATGGTCCACCCTACCCCTTACAATTAGAAGGAGATTTGAAACTCAATTCATCAAGATTCATGGAGCATGTCTCTGCCTCTTGGTATTCTTAGTGGAGCAAGAAGTTATTGATGTTTTCTATCTAGATTCTGTATGGAGTCCTATAGGAGAGTTGATGGAAGAGGAGTTTTAAAGTCTTCACTTGGCTAAACTCGACTATTCTTCATCTTGTTTTAATTTCATTAGAATACTATGACTATCATTGATTGTAGTTCAATTTGACTTTAGTTTCATGGTTGTTTATAATTGGTAATGTTGAAACAAGATTATTGAGTTAAATTTCATGACCTAAGTACTTCTGGAATTTCGTCCACTCTATGAATTTGCATGGTAATATGTGATTTCAATATTTAAATGTCTTGTATTAGCCTAGCATGTACTTGTATGGTGAACACTTAATAAGTTGCTTGTGTTTCATAGTTTTAAGCTTAGGTATAGCTTTGAGCAGTGGCAATTAGAAATGAATTTTAACTAAACACTTAGTTAATTCTAGAGTTAAGCTAGTGAGCTTACCTAGGGGGCTTGCAATAGCACTTAGAGAATTGAATTAGTGAAGTTAGGTTACTTGAGATAGTTGTCTTAAGTAAATACATTTTTAGCCAAGGAAGAAGAGTTGAGTAAGCTGCTATAATTAATTAAAGGCTAGGAATCTTCCATTAACAACACCCTAGGGTTCTTACTTGAATAGGAAAGCCACTTTATTCATAATTAGGATTAGTTTTCTAGTTTAATTCACTAGATAATTAGGTTAGCAATTAGTTAATCAACTTCAAACTTTAGGTGATTTATTTTACTACATAACTTTTAATTAGACTAAAATCATTCCTTGGGAGATGACCTAAGGTTGGCCCTATATTGCATTAAGGTTAGCTTGAGTTTAATTTTGAGGATAAGCAACTAAGTCCTATCAGCTATTAAGAAAGAAAACATGGCCTAGAAGCTTTACCTCACATAGCCAAAATACACACTCGCTTAGCTTAGGATATAACTTGTGTTCTATTAAAACTTGTAGTAGTATTCTTTTATACTTTGCATGATCTTCCTTATTTCTAGAATAAATCATGATGTCATCAATGAAGACCACCACAAACTTATCTAAGTAGGGTCTAAACATCCTATCATATAATCCATGAAGATTGCTGGTGCATTCATCAATCCAAAAGGCATTACTAAGAACTCATAATACCCATATCTATCCTGAAAGTAGTTTTAGGTACATTATCCATCTTCACTCTCATTGATGGTGGTGAAATCTCAAAGCAATTTTAGAGAACATTATAGCTTTGGCAAATAGATCAAATAAGTCATCAATTTGTGGCAATAGATATTTGTTCTTTATAAGCACATGTGTAATATCCTCCTCCTTTTATCTCACTCTTAAAACCCAAAATCTCAAGAAATTAGGAAAATGAGATGATAATAATTATTAAATACAAAATTCTTATTGGCTAACAAAATGGGGACCCTGAGATTATAAATCTAATTCAAATCAAGTCTTGTAAAAAGGCAAAATAGAGTTCAAAAATACGCGAAAGCAAGGGATTATCATAAAAATGGTTACATAGGTGTAAAAATTCGGAACAAGAAAAATTTTGAAAAATTTAAAAGGTGCGCGTCATGGCTCATTGAACTTACACCGCAGCTTGTTCACCTTTGTGACACACACCATGACTTGTGACACCATACACTGCGGTGCAAATGCACAAACTTTGACAGTGAATTTTGCTATCAATCTGACAGCTTTAGGGCCAATTTTCGACGCGTCCTAATTCTCCATCCAACGTCCGAATGATGCAAACTAGGAGTCTATGGAATGCTCTTTTCGGGCTCTAACGAATGGCATTAGTTTCAGGCTCAAATTATTTTTAAAATAAGAATTGGACGCCCTTTTCAAAACTTACTACTTTACCTCAAATTTCGTAAAATTCAAGTGTCCTATCCCAAAATTACGGACCAATGGCCACCGACACCAAATGACCACATTCAACTCAACAAAGTTAATTTATCCAAAGCACCAAAACAAAAGAAATATGTCCAGATTAATTTTCACTACTCGACCCTTTAACTCAAAATCATACGAAGGGGGAGTTTACCACAATTTTCATCAAGGTTTCCCAAATCATCATAATATATACGCTACCCTCACATGCATTAGTATTTTGGCCCTATCAACATAACACATAATAATCAACTCTCTCACTAGGGCCCAAAATACCAATTACAATTTACTTTTCTCTTAATGAAAGTAAGTAACAAAAAGGGAAATCCTAGTTCGCAAATGAAATTGTGATACACTTAAATTACCTAAAATAGAGAGGCCTATTACAAAAAGGATCATGATCCTAAGCCTCGGGTTGTTTTCCTCTGTCCACACTTCTTGAGCTATTTCCTAAAATATTAAAGATAAAAGGGTGAGAACAACTACTCAGTAACTAAGGTACAACTAACTCATACTAATGCATAACGACTAGTTTAAATGCAAGTGGCAATCAATACTCTAGACCATGTGAGATATTTGAAAACTTGACATCTACAGTTTAGCTCACATGATAGCAACTACTAGGAAAATATCACTTTTAGCATTTTTCATAGAGATGGAGTCGATCAAGCAATTTATTGATGAGCATAAAAGCAGAAAATAATTCTTAACTCAAAATGCCATCATTATGGACTCAACATAGACAATAAATGCCTTTACTCACTATATGCATAATCACACCTCCCTTATCACTTCTTTATTCCTCTGATATGAAATTATGGGATATAACTCAATGGGATAGTCTATATTCTTTGACTTCCCTACCCTAAACACTTGTGAGGGGATTAGCTGGCCAAGGCGTACCCAACTTACTTGTGGATCACGGTTTCCCTCATTTTTCACACTATGTGGTGTCATATACCCTAGACTAGCTTTCTCATTGAACTGATGGATAGCTAGCTAGGTTCGAGTCCCTCATTGAACTAGTAGGATAGTAAGGATAGAATTAAACTAGGCAATTCACTATATGGATGGGGCCTTACCATATGGATTTCTCCATCTACTCCACTTCCGAGGCAAATTCCCACCTCTCAAGATCATGCAATGGACATTCATGCCATAACTCACCTATATATAATTCATAGAACATACAATCATTGGACTGCTCACATACATTTCATGAAACTTAAAAAAAAAATAAGTCATTGAACTCCCAAATCACAATCATTGTACCTCACACATTTAAAATCATTGAACTTCATCATTACACAATCATTGAAATTCTCAAGCACATTTCATGGAACTTGTAAACCAAATAAATCATTGAACTCCTGAATTATAATCATTGTACCTCACACTAGTAAAATCATTAAACTTCTCAAATTGTAAAAATCATTGCACTCCCAATGACATTAATACAAAAATCCACCACTATTGTTCTTAAGAAAAACTTAGCATCATAAGGCATAAAACTGACAAATTTAATTTAATGGATTTCTTCACAAATCAAGCCACACTTGCATTTCTTTTATTTTACATAGTTCAAATGATAATTCATAAATTAATAAACTAGTAGACACATATGCACAAGATAGAATTCCCCCCAATTACCTTAAACCTTTGAGAGGTCAAAGGTTTTACCCCTCAACTATTCATTCTTGAAGCTTCCAAGAAGCTTGAATGGTACTAATGGTAATTACACTACAAGCATTTACCATGCAAAACATTAATATCTATTTTAGCTATTTTTCACTAGCATTCTCATCATTTCTTAATACTCAAGCTTTATTCTAAACTCATGTGGAAGTACCCATAAGGTTTCTTAGCTTCCTTTAACTCTCATTTATAACATTAAGCTGTTGAATGGGCATTAATGAGCCCACATTATTTCTAACTACCAAATTTATGGGAATTTCAGATATCCAATGTCCTCCAACCACCAATAATCATAAAATCATAATTATGAAGTTTACTTAGCTCAATATACCCCCATTAACTCTATTTAAGTCAATAGGTTCGGACCCATAACCTCTATAGATCGAAAATCACCATTAGAAATTAAGCCCTAACTTCTACCATTAAGAAAATGGAAGAAGAGAGGAAGATTTAAGTTAGGAGGCTTACCTTGAGTGTTTATGAGCTCCAAATTACTCCCAACAATTAGCTTCTTTAAATCCTAGCTCAGCTTTTTCGCTACTCTTTTGTTGTCCTTTGTTTTCTCTTCTGTTTCACATCAGGTTCGCGACTTAATACTATAAAATTCTAGCCATGCACCACGACAGACACATAATGCGCCGTGGCATATGGCACAGAGAGCTTCTCCTAGCCATGTTAGCACGTATATGCCGCAGCAGACTAACCCCACTTCGCGATACGTGGCACAAAACTACTCCCTTCAAAAATTCTTCATATTCTATCTCGAGTGACCCAATTCTCCTTCGGACCCACATTTGGTACTAAAATTGAGATCAAACACATCCGTTAGGCCTTTCTAGCCACACATCTCAAATATTCACTTTACTAATCTTTTAAAGCTTTATTAATCTGGATTTAAAATTGAGGATGTTACAATATGTTTCTTCTTTATAAAAAAATTGATGATCCCCATAATGACACACTCGGCCAGATGAATCCCTTCTCTAACAACCCTTTTAGCTTTTTTTCAACTCTATAAGTTTTATAAGAGCCATACATATGGAGCCTTAGAGATGAGCTCAGTATTGCTTTTAACATATACATACCCTGGCTAAACTCCCATCCCCTATGATCATGCTTTTCACACACATTTCACTGCTTTTCTACACTTTATACCATGTGTGTGTGTGTGACACAAATATATATCAAATAAAGGCTGAAATCATCAAACTTTCATTTCATAATTCAATTTCATTCTAAACTTGCTTAAATTACAAACTTATGCATAAAAGCTTTTAAAATAACAAATACAAAATCATACATTTACTTCTACACAGTTATAATAGCTAATAAACATAACAAACTATATAGTTACCTTAACTCTTCTATTTAATAGAAAGGGTTACCTATGTTCTAAAACTTCACTCAAACTAGTTCTTATGCTTTCAACACATCACACATGAGAATCTACACAATTGAGGCATTCAAAGTTAATTACTTTATTGAATAAAAGTTCCCATTACATTAATTAAGCACATAATCGCTATTATTTCCTTTACTCATGTCTAATTCCACGTTTTACACCCAAATCTCTATTCAATTTAGGCACTAACACCCCACTAGTCAAATTTCTCCTATTACTCTCTCTCTAAATTAGGTTAACTTGAGCCTATAGCTTTAAAGCTTTATTGCTTTAGCTCAAACTAGTTATAAAGTACTAGTTTAAACCCAAAGAACCTTTTTATTACTATAGAGTAAGAAATCAACTCCTTAAAACTTATGAATTTAATTTCTTAATAGTTAAAACTAAGAAAAAAAAGGTAGAATCAAAGGTTATGGCAATATAAGACTTACCAGATAAGTCATAGTTTAAAAACGTCCTTCTTGCTCTTGAAAACCAAAGCCCTAGCATAACTCCCCCTTCTTATCACTCTCCCACACTCTTTTTTTTCTTTTCTATTTCTCTTGAATAGGACATGTTCTTATTCACCTAGTTTCTATACCATGCACTGCAGTGCATCCAACCTCAACCACACTGCATGGCATAATTAGGAAATTACTCATTACACTCACCCGCTCTGGTTCGCAATGCCACATTTCTACTCATACCTATTCATATAATATCCTAATAAGTCAAAATAACATTCCACCATCCAGAACCCAAGTCTCACATTAAATTGTTAATTCAACTCCTAATCAGTATTAATGCAAAATTATAAATTTAGGGTGTTACAATAGCAAATCCTATCATGATAGCTTTTCAACGAGAACATCATATGTGCGCAATTTTTACATTCAATGTTTGATTAAGGTCATTCATGTGCCTATAAGAAGATTATTCAATAATCTAGCTAATGAGATAAGTTTCATTATGAGCTGATATTGTATGTGAAATTTAAACATCTGGATGCAAAAGTCAAATTTTATAATTGATATAAGGCATCCAAGTGTTCAAATCTCAAAACTTATACCCTTAACTCATTTTGGGGTTGAACCAAGTCTAATAAACTGTTAGTGAACTTGATTAAATAGTAAACAACCAATAATACATCAAAACTAAGATTTAGCCACCTTATGCTCCAATATCACATAATAGGGCCAGTCATAACATTTCTACCTATAATCACTATTTGGCTAAATTATCACCACAATTCACATCTATCAAATTTCATGATGTTTCACCAAACATTCCTTTTAGGCCAAAATATTATAAATCAACTGTACAAGTAGTTTAATATATCATAGCACATTTTATAATATACTTGCACTTATATTAGTATTTTAGCCTATCACCACATATATCATCACATCATATAATTCATGGGCTAAAATACACCACAACTTATTATCATAAAAGTGTAACTCAACAATTATATGCATTCCTTATTGGCAACTTAACATATTATACATTCATAGTTATATACACACTCAAAATATAAAATGAGCATTATAATGGATAACTGAGTAGCTATTCCTTGATCAACTCTTTCCCTTATCCCATATCCATTTGAGAACCTATAAAACAATAACTATGGGCTGAGTTACCAATCTCGATAACTAAATATTCTATACTACTGATTAATAGGTAAAGCAATAACAAGTAATCATATAATAATTATCCCTATACACAAGCAAAATGTTATAATTCACCATTGACATATGGCATGCATAACTAAGAAATTTCTCTGATCCTCCATTACTCCCAGACTGAATTCATAGGCATTTAGATTAGTCCCTGCTCACTTTACATGAGAGTAACTACCTAGCTAAGGTGTTATCCCACTTTTAGACTATAAATTCCCCCTTACTACAAGTAGATAAGGTGTCGTTAACTTTAACTTCACACTTTTATAGATACTAAGGAGTTCCTAAAATGATTACCAAGATTACCCATCGTAAATGTAACATCTTAAATTTATAACTCTTACATTAATAGTGATTAAGGAATGAATTAGTAATTTAATGTGGGATTAGGATTTTGGATAGTGAAGTGCTGTATTGACTCATTAGGATAACATGTGAACATATATGAGTTGAAAGATAGTATCACAAAATAGAGTGTGTGAGTACAGTGAGGATTTCCCTTACTAAGCCACGTGCCGCGACGCATGGTATAGAATTTTGATAAGTGACTTCATGTGTAGCTCATGAAAATAGAAAAGAGATCAAAAAAAGAGAGACCTAGCATGAAGAATAGGCCAACATCTGCTAGGGCAACAATTTCTAAAAGAAAGGATGATGTTTCTGACTTGTTACTTATTGGGTAAGTTTCATATTGCCTTAACCTCTAATTCTACCCTATTTTCTCTTAGTTTTACTATTGAGAAATTGAATTTAGAAGTTTTAAGGAGATGGTTTCTTACCCTATAGAAATATAAAAGTCTTTTAAGACTAAACTAGTACTTTATGATTTGTTTGAGTCAGAATGATAAAGCTTTAAAGTGAAAAGCACAATTTAACCTTATTTAAAGAGAGAGTAGGAGAGAAATTTGATTATGAGAATGTTAGTGCTAGTATAGAATAGTAATTAGTCTTAGTGCATGTGAGTAAATGTAAATAAGGGAAATGATAACGATTAGGTACTTAATTATTATAATTGACACTTTTAGTTAATAGAGTAATTGACTCTGGTTGCCTAAATTGCGTAGATTCTCACATCTAGTGAGCTAATTAGTGAAAGAAACTTAAATAGGGTTGTAGAACACAAGTAACCCTTTCCATTAAACAAAGGGTTAAGGTAACAATATAGTTTGTTATGTTGATTAGCTATTATAACTATATAAAAGTAACTATGAAATTGTGTATTTATTGTGATATGAGTTTTATGCATGGTTTAACATTGTAAAAGATTTAGCATGAAAAATTGATTTGTGAAATAAAGTTTGAAGGGTTATTAATTTTGATTCATATGTATATGTGTGTGTGTGATATGAAATATAGAGAATTGGTAAAATATATATGAAAAGCATGATCATAGGGGGTAGGAGTTCACCAGGGTATGTATAGATGTGTGTGTGTAGAGATGTGAGTGAATAAATCTATATGGTTAGGCTATCACTATGGGACATTTGGTGTAGCATATAATGGGCTGGTCCTATAGGTAATCTAGTACTACATTATATTGGGACTATTATCATAGGACATTTGGCAGTCTGGCAACTCCCTAGTGCCCATTATGGTGTATTTAGGAATTAATGATGCCTTTATCACAAGTGTGTGACATGAGGGAAACCATAATCCAGTGTTTAGCATAAGATTTGGTATCATTACCTATAAGGTTCAATGTTTAGCGTGTTTAGTAACCATAAGAACTTAAAGTATCTAATAAATCAAAAGGAGTTGAACATGAGGTATAGAAGGTAGATGGAATTACTCAAGGATTATAATTTTGAGTTGAAATATAATTCGGGGAAAGCTAATGTTGTAGCAGATGCATTGAGTAGGAAGACGCTATACATAGCTAGTTTGATAATCTAAGAGCACAATTTGATGGAGTCTTTCATAGATTCTAAGCAAGATACACCATTAAAAGCTCTAGTTAGTCCCTATACTACTGTGATCACTAGTGATTTTTAGAAAGAGTTGAGGATGTTGTAGTTAGAAGATAATATCTTCCTGGGATTCAAGACAAAGTTGAATTAAATCTTTCTAAGGATTTATTTTAATGATGATGGTTAGTGGTTTACTAAGATAGAATCTATGTGCCTAATGATGCTAACCTAAGGAAAGTGATTCTAAGTAAAGTAAACTACAGTAAATATACCATTCACTTATGAATTATGAACATGTATTAGAATGTGAAGCTTTACTGGTGGTGGCCAGGAATGAAAAGAGAGGTGATAGAGTTTGTAGCAAGGTGTTTACCTTACCAAAAAGTTAAGATTGAGCATTAGAGGCCAGTTGGAACATTGCAATCATTAGAGATACCTAAGTAGAAATGGGATAGCATCTCCAAGGATTTTATCTCTAGGTTTACTAAGAACTCAAATGGGGCATAATGCTATATGGGTGATTATTGACTGATTGATAAAGTTTGCTCATTTTCTAGCCATCTGGATCAGTGATTCTCTAAAGAAGTTAGCAAAATTTATATTTGAGAAGTTGTGCGGTTGCATAGAGTGCCTAAGGATATAGTTTTTGATCGAGATCTGAGATTCACATCTAAATTTTAGGGAGTATGGTAGAAGGCCATTGGTACTACTTTAAAGTTTAATACCACTTATCATCCTCAAATTGATAGGTAGACTGAGCGAACTATTTAAACTTTAAAGGATATGATGCGATCTTGTGTATTGGAGTTGCATGGTAGTTAGGACAACCACTTAGCATTGGCTAAGTTTGCTCACAGCAATAGCTATCATTCTAGCATTCAAATGGAACCATTTGAAGCTCTATATGGAAGGAAATGTAGATCACTATTGTGTTGGATAGAGTTAAGTGAAAGAAGCATTGTGGGTCTTAATATTGTGGATTAAACTTCTCAGAAGATTGAGTTGATATAGCAGAAGTTGTTGATAGCTCAAACCAGGCAAAAGAGTCATGCCAATCTTAGAAGAAGACCATAAGAATTTTTGGTAGGCGACCATGTATTTTTGAAAGTTACGCTAGTAATGAGAATTGAGAGGTCAATTAGAGCCAAGAAATTAACTCCTCAATTTATGGATTCGTTTGAAATTTTGGAGAAAACTAGGTCAGTTGCCTATCGAGTGGCTTTACCTCCATAATTATCTAGGATTCATGATGTGTTTCACGTATCTCAACTCAAGAAGTACTACCCAAATACTTCTCACATAATTGAGCCTAAAGAGGTAGAGTTGCAAGAAAATGACCTATAAAGCAGAACTAGAATGAATAGTGGATGCGAAGGATAAGCAATTAAGAAATAAGACTATTAACTACTGAAAGTGTTCTAGAAGGGTATGATTCCTGATGATGCAACCTGAGGGACAAAAGCTATGATGAGGTAGCAATACCCTCAATTGTTCCCTTAGATATGTTTGTATTAGTAGTTATTTAAATTTTAGGGATAACATTCTTAAAAGGAGGGGTGAACTGTAATATCTCAAATTCCTAACTCCAACATTAATGTTGATTAATGAAGGAATTAGTAATTTAATGTGAGATTAGGATTCTAGATAGTAAAGTACTGTATTGACTCATTGGGATAATGTGTGAACATATATAAGTGGAAGGAAGGCATCATAAAGCTGAGTGTGTGAGGATAGTAAGGATTTCCCTTATTATGCCACGTGCCGCAGCTGAGGATGGATACACTGCTATGCATGGTGTGTAACATACTAAATTTATAATTATACATTAATTACTAATTATGGAATGAATTAGTGATTTAGTGTGGGATTAGTATTCTGGATAGTGAAATGTTATATTGATTCATTAGGATGTTATATGAACAAATATGAGCGAAAGAATGAGGTTTCATGGCAGAGCATGTAAGTATAATGAGGATTACCCTCACTGCACCATGTGCTGTAATGAAGAATAGGTGCATCGCAACATATAGTGTAAAATTCTAGGTAATAAGTTCGTGTGCTAGCTCATGAAATAGAAGAGAAAAGTAGAAAAAGGAGGTTTGGCATGGAGAAGAGAAGGAACCTTATTTATGGTAAGTGAAATTAAAAGCGACGATGATGTTTCTAACTTGTTACTTATTGGGTAAGTCTTGCATTGCCTCAACCTTTGATTCTACCCTATTTTCTCTTAGTTTTAACTAATGAAAATTGAATTCATAAGTTTTAAGGAGATAATTTCTTACCCTATAGCAATAGAAAGGTTTTCCAAAACTAAACTAGTACTTTGTGACTGGTTTGAGTTGGAATGATAAAGCTTTTAAGCTATAAGCACAATTTGCCCTAATCTAGAAAGAGAGTAGTGAGAGAAAATTTGATTGTCAGGAAGTTAATGCATGATGTGAGTGGTCGTTTGCCATAGCGTGCGTGAACAAATACAAATAAGGAAAATGATAGTGATTGGATGTTTAGTTGTGGTAATTAGCACTTTTATCAATAAAGTTATTGACTTTATATGCCTAAATTGTATAGATTATAACACGTGATGAGTGAATTACAAAAAGGAGCTTTAATAGGGTTGCAGAACATGGTTAACTATTTCTATTAAATACAAAGGTTCAGGTAACCATAAAACTCATAAAACAACAATTCCACATCACATATAATGAAATTTGTATATTATTACTATAAATTTGTGTATAAGTTGCCATAGGAATTAAGTACATATGCATAATGTTGTGACTATTATGTTTTAGTGGTTTTAGTTCCCTAACCCTTTATATATGTATGAATAATAAAATGATAAATTGGGCTAGCGTATGAGTGTGAATATTTTTGGATGAGGTATACTCAAAGTGTATGTAGAAATTTGGCCTTGGTAGTGAGTTAAATGAAAAATAAGAATTTGCCCACATTATGTGTTATGAGTAGTTTACAGGCCAAATGTGTGTATGTGTGTAATATTGTGTATATGATTGGTCAATTAGGTGTGTATTATCTATTTAGACATGGTTAAGGCCTTAAAAGTGGCCAATGACTTTGTGTTTTGATTGGAGATGCTCAAGTAATAAATTTTGACTTAAAATGGTCAAAATGGACTTGGGTATCCAATTTTTAAATGGAATATCGAATTTAAACAAAACTAGTGTCAGTGATTATATTTTGAAACAAGCTTCGTGCGGGCGCTTGAACCACCCCAGTTGGATATCAAATGTAAAAATAGTGCACATCTAAAGTTTGCTCCAAAAACTATTGTGTGATGGTAGAATCAGGTGTGTGAGCCGTGGCACACGTATCTACATGCCACGGGTTTTGGCACAGAGAGGGCAGTTATGGTCTCTATTCCATATGCTACGATGCATGTGGCATAAGCCGCAGTACACAACCCCTATTTTTGACTTAGTTTGATGGATTTGTTTCTTGTTGACCTTTATGTGCTATTGCATATAGCTTTCACAGTGTATTGTTTTACAAATTGATTTTATTTTTATATAAATTTAGAAATATTTTATTTAGGATCCCAAAGTTTTAAAAAATAAAAGGCCTTTGAATTAATTAATAAGTTAAGTGGAGGATCCTATGATAATATTAGTGAGGGCATTACAAATCGTTAGTGTCAGTTTTTCAGGTTTCGAGATCTGGTCACTCTCATTATTTGTTGCATTCATCCTAGCATTTGGAAACTTATATATTGTTCATTATACTATTTTTTCCCTTTTGCTTAACTTTCTTTTCCTTTCATCTTTAGGAGGGGAGAAAATAAGAAGAAGGGGTACTTGAGGTTTGAGTAGTACTCGAGTATCAAGGTGTCCAATTAAGGATGAACCTGTGCCAGAGGTTCAACTTGATATGCCTCAACAAGCTGATAGAAGAGATGGCTTGTTGGAAGAGTTAAGAGACATGATGATTGATATCAGACAAACAATGCATGATCATGCATGTTATTGAGGGGTAGAGATCAAGCAGATAAAAGAGAAGCTCAAGAGAGACCGAAGCAAAGGGAAGTTCATAGTAGACCTGAATTGTCTCAAGCTTCAAGTAGTAGGCAATCTATAAGAGTTGCTATGGATTTGTCTATTAACCGAGCTTGTAAGGCTTTTGTGAGGTCCAATCCACCTACATTTGACAGCAGTATGAAAGAGGGAGAAGCCGAGCAGTGAGGAAGTGATTTGTACTTCAGAATAAAAGGTGACTTTAGCTACAGTTCTATTGGTCGAAGTAGCTAAGAGATGGTGGGACCTAATTAGACCATTTAGTGGTGTAAAGTATTCCTGGGTGGAATTTAAGAGGGTGTACTTTGACTATTACTTCCTGACATCCTTTTGTATTGAGAAAGAGGAAGAGTTTTATTCATTCAAAAAAGGGGATTTGGATGAAGAAGAGTTCATCAAGTGGTTTAATGACCTGTCAACCTATTCCACATATCTATAGCACTATAATGACATGATGTGGAAGGCAGAGCAGTTGTTAAATAAAATACATCCAGAGTACTAGTAGCAGATTGCTCTATTTGACATTACTACTTATGAAGACATGTGTTATAAACTGAGAACAGCTGTAAGGAGAGGCTGAGAAGAAGAGAGATTGTAACCTCCTTTTATATATCTACTTAATATAAGAGATAACTACGGTGTTACCACTAACTCACATCATTCACAATAATCAAATTCATTTCAAAAGCTTTGGCCGAAGAATTACTTTATAAAATCAATTAAATCACAATTCAATTAAAGAAAACGTAGTGGAAATAAATCTTACACTTTCCAAGTACATAGTAAACATAACACACCAGCATTCCTAACTCAAATGCATGCATTTCAGCGCACAAAATAAAACTAAAAATTTTAGTCTGTGCACTACAGCGAATTGTCAGTGCACCACGGCACGTGGCACAGAGCCACACACTCATCTTGTCTATGACATGTGCTGCGGCATGTGCATCCATGTGCCGTGGTGCGCCTGTCCGTTTAAAATGACAAACTTTTGGTGTGCACCATTTTTGCATACGACATCCAATTGGAGTGTTTCAAATATCCACACGAAGCTCAGCTCGTATACTAACTAATGAGATAGGTTTGGACATGATCTAATAGTCTGATCAAAATTTAGACACCCGGGTGCAAAAAGTCACTTTTTCTAAAAATTTGGCACACCCAACGCTCAAATCAATCCCTTTCTCTCATTAGACCACACTAGGCCTTGAACCAAGTCCAAAAGGATCTAAAACACTTGATTGACCATGTTTAATCATAGTTATACACATATATTGAAATTTGACCCCTCTACGACCAATTTTTACAATTTACTAATTTCACAAACTATGCCATTTCTTGGCAAAACATAGCCTACTTGGCTACTTTTCAACTTAATCATAGACAAACATATACAATAATATCTATAATACAATTTTAGCCCCCAAATTACTTATTTCCTCATAATTTGTCCTTTGGACAAAGATTCACTAACGCAAGCAACCATTTCAACTCAAACTTTTTCCAATCAAAGCCCTTTTTGTATTAAACAATACATATACACATAGTCGGGCTTGATTTTACAAAAACTCAATTCAATACATGCATGCAACCTATGGCAAGTCATATACACTTATATATACAATATTTCAATTCAGTTTATTACACAACCTCAGAGTATACGGCTTCTTAACTCAAGCCAATGTAGACTCTTTTCCCTTGGGCTGCTCACTTCCCAGTCCTATAAACATGTAACCATGAGGGTGAGAGAAAAATTTCAGTAATAGAATAACTCACTCCTATTGACTATCACATGCAACAATATGAAAGTAAACATAGTATACCATTAAAACTTCATAAGGTAATATTTACATCATATCACATTTCATTTTTTTTTTCTTTTCATCAATCCCGAAGGATTCTGTGCTATCTCAAATATTTCATCATATCATAAAATACTAACATGATCTCTATCAACCAAACCTCTAAATCACCTTGATATAAAACCATAGGCTTATCTCAAACCAATGTACACTTTTATTAGTCTTGAGCTCACCTGTAGTGGTAGAATCACCCAGCCAAAGATGTTCTAACGCATAATACAGACTATGATTTTCCCCCAATACACACAATGGGGTGTCGTTGACCCCCACCCGTATCACAAAGATACTAAGGAATCTCTCATCTCCAACTAGTACCTTAATATGCCTTCATGAGATCTTCTCTAACATAGCACCTTTTAAGGCACTAAGGAGAATTGTTTCTAATACCGAACCCTAATAGGGTACTAAGGAAACCTTGCCATATGGTCTTTACTATCCCCTATACTCAGGTAAACTACCACTACTCAAATCATGCTTTTTTGAACCATTTAAGGTTACCTTTTCACAATTTACTTTTTCTTATACATAACATATATATATCACTTTACATTATAAAACACAATTTCAATGCTCATTTCAACCAAAAGTCATTTTACACACACAATTACTCAATGCCACAAAACATGCTTAATTCAAAATCAGTTCATGCATTACATAGCATACTAGCATACAGTTACAATAAACAATCAAATAAAGGAAGTTATTCGATTACCTTAACCCTTCTGTCACTAGAAAGGTTACTTGTGGATTTCCACTATCGTACAAGCTTATCTCAAGCTTGCTTTCTCTACCCACTCACCTAATATGCCAATCTGAACATGTTTGGCACATTTTAGTCATTTGGCCCATTTTAACCAAAAACTCATTTTTACAATTTAGGGCTATACTCATCCGTAAGCTCTTTTCCATTTATCCATTCTAAGTCTATAACTACCCAATTACTACTTTACATTACCTCAACTTATCTTATTTTACTTAAGATAGATTTTGCCCTAACTTTCTCTCTCTAAAGACCTAAAATTGAGCCTTCGGGTTCAAAGCTCTATCGTTCAGCTTTAAACTAGTTACAAAGCTCTAATTTAACTTCTAAAAATCTTTTTATTACTATTGGTAAAGAATCAAACCCCTCAAATTCTACCAATTCAATTTCTCTATAACTCATTTTCAGAGAATATTATGTAGAATAGAAGGTAAGAGTTATACATAGCTTACCTGGCAAGTTATCAATCTGAATCACCTTCTACCACTCCAAAATGACTTAACTTATCTTCTCAGCCCTTCTCCTCTCTGTTTCATGTGTTTCTCAATTTCTCTCCTCTAAAATTTTTTGAAATTCATGACTTATGAAGGCAAATTCTAGTCCATGCACCGTGGCACATGGTACAGTGAGATTTATTCTCATCACGTGTACTTGCTTCGACCTGAAATGCACTCCTATCACCCATATCTATTCATACAACACACAAACCAGTCAAAATACCAATTAGTCCTCTGAATCTCTAATCTCACTTTAATTTTAACGTCACCCTTGATTTAGCTCTAAGCTTAGGATTAAGAAATTCAGGATGTTATAATTCTTCCCTCTTTTTAAGAATTTTGCCCTTAAAATTCATAAAAGACATAAATATAAACCTATGGAAACAGGTGAGGATATTGTTGCCTCATTTTATCTTCTATCTCCTAGGTAGCATCACCATGAGCCATGCCTCTCCAGAAAACTTTGACTAATCATATAGTCTTGTTTCTTAACTACTTCTCTTTCATATCTATGATTCGCTCTGGCTTAGCCTTATAGGTTAAATTCTCCTGGAGTTTAATCTCATTCAGTTCTATCAAGTGTGAAGGATTAGGTTGATATTTCTTAAGCTGTGACATGTGAAACACCTCATACACACCCTATAAATGTGGTGGCAAAGCAATACTGTAGGCAACTGGTCTAATTCTCTCTAGAATCTTGAAAGGACCAATAAATCTAGGAGTCAATTTCTTATCTCTTATCGATCTCCCAATTATCGTCATTGGTATAACCCTCAGAAATACATGGTCTCGTACCAAGAATTCTAACAACCTTCTATGCCTATCTACATAACTCTTTTACCTACTCTGTGCCGTCAACAGCTTTTGCCTAACCAACTCAATTTTAGGTTGTCTGATCCATAATATCCGATTTTAACATACTCTTTTTCACTTAACTCTATCTAGTAAAGAGGCGACTTGCATTTTCTCCCATATAATGCCTTATATGGTGCCATTTGTACACTAGAGTGGTAACTGTTATTGTAAGTAAATTCAACCAAAGGGAGGTGGCTATCCTAGCTACCTTTCAACTCTAATACATAGGCTCTCAACATATCCTCTAAAGTTTGTATGGTTCGTTCTATCTTCCCATCTGTTTACGGATGATATGCTGTACTAAATCTTAACTCTTTACCCATGGCACCTTGTAAAGCTCCCCAAAACTTAGAAGTAAATCTTGGATCTCTATCAAAAATTATACTCTTCGGCACACCATGCAATCTTGCCACTTCTCAAATACAGATCTCTTTTAAATTCTCCAGAGAATCACTAATCTAAATGGCTAAGAAATGAGCTGATTTAGTAAGTCAATCAACTATAACCTAAATGGCATCATGTCCAGATTGAGTTCTTGGCAACTCAATTATAAAATCTATAGAAATGATCTCCCATTTTCACATAAGAATATCTAACGATTGTAACATTCCTGTTAGTCTTTGGTGTTCTATCTTAACCTTTTAACAGGTCAAACACTGAGTTATGAACTCTGGTACATCTTTCTTCATACCAAGCCACCACTAATACCGCTTTACATCTTGGTACATCTTTGTACTCCCGGATGGATCATATATTTACTATAGTGAGCCTTATTCAAGATAACTTTCCTCAAATCCATATCGTCAAGTACACCAATGAATTTGATTATTGTGAATGATGTAAGTTAGTGGTAACACCATAGTCTTCTCTTATATTAAGTGGATATATAAGAGGAGGTTATATTTTGGTATCAGTTTCTTGGTTTTTAAGATCTGATTATTATTGATGTATTCATTTAGAAATATGGCAACTTATCTTGTTCATTATATAACTTTTTCCCTGATGCCCTTTGTGTTTCACATTTTCGTCCTTAGAAGGGGAGAAAATAGTACAGTATGAGAGGCACTCGTGTAACAACTGCAGTATCTAAATGGGTTGTAGAGGAGGAACTGGAGCTAAAAGTTCAATCAGTTCAGCCGTAAAGGGATAGACGTGATGAGCTATTGGAAGAACTCAGGGATATGGTGGTTGACATAAGACAAACTGTTAGGGATCATGACACGATCCTAAAGGGTAGAGAGCAAGAAGAGAGAGTTGAAGCTCAGAATATCCCAGTGCAAGAAGCACATAGGAGACCTAGACCATCTCTAAATTCAAGTAGTATACTAGATATTCCTAGCACTGATCCATCTATTGATTGTGCTTGGAAGATATTTGTTCGGTTCAATCCGCTAACATTTGATGGAAATATGAGGGAAGGTGAAGCAGAATTATGGATAGAACAAATATAAATCATCTTTAAGGTAGTGATTTGTACTTCAGAGCATAAAGTTACCTTAGCCATAGTGTAGTTGGTTAGTGCAGCTAAGAGATGGTAGGAATTTGCAAGACCAACTGGTAGTATTCGTTTGAAATGGGATGAATTCAAGAGAATATTCTTTAATCAACACTTTCCAGTCTTATTTAGAACTGAGAAGGGAGGGGAATTTCATGCTTTCAAGTAGGGAGACCTAGATTAAGGAAGAATTTATGAGAAGATTTAATGATTTATCGACTTATTCCACATATCTCTAGTATAGTAATGACTTAAAGTGGAAAGCTGAGAGATTACTTGAAAAGATGAGACCCGAGTACAGGAAACAAATAGCACTGTTTGATATGATGACGTATGAGGAAATGTGCCACAAACTGAGGGTAATAGCTAGATATGGTAGAGAGGCAGATGTTGAGAGGAGACGAGATAGTATAGGAAGATTTTCATCTCCTATGGGTAGGATCGATGGAATCTCAAAGTGGACTGGGTTCAATGCAAGTAGTTCCAGTTCTTCTAGAAGAAGGGATTTTAGTCGAGGATCGCAGTCTCAACTTGTGCTTAGAGGATCAATGTAGAGGGGTGGAGGTGTGAGAATTAGGCCTCCACAGTCTTAAGGGGATGGAGCAGAGATCAATAGTTCCTGGCTGAGTATTTACGGTTACATAAGAAGAGGCCAGAGCATCTTTGAATTTGATTAGAGGTATGATTTCTATAAATAGTCACAAAGTAGAAAAATTGTTTGATTCGAGTGTAACCTATTCTTTTATGTCTAAGGAATGTGTTGATAGATTAGAATTATCTTTATAAGAATTGTCTATGCTCATTAAAGTGATGACAACTTCTGGATCATCTAGTATTACAAGTCAAGCTTGTCAGAATGTAGAGATTCAATTTGAGGATAGAGTTTCCAAGATTGATCTGATTTATATTCTGATGAGAAGAATAGATGTGATAATTGGCACAGATTAGCTAGCAGCAAACAATGCTATGCTTGATTGTACCAAAAGAGTAGTTTCTTTATTAGTGTTGTATGCAGCTGTGGAATCTTCAGAAGTTTCTATCGGTAATGATTGCTAAGAAGTTGATCCAGTAAGGTTGTGATGCCTACATGGTATTCTTTACAACCAGCATGATGTATGATGGTGGAATTGAGAAGATTGGGGTAGTAAGTGAGTTCCTAGAGGTATTTTCAGAAGAAATGACTGGATCACCTCCTAAAAGGGAAGTTGAGTTCTCAATTGAATTAGTTCTTAGAACCGAATCAATATCAAAGGTTTTTATGGAATGTTGCCATCTAAATTGGCTAAATTAAAGAAGTAGATTGAAGATTTACTAGAAAAAAGATTCATCAGACCAAGTTTATCACCTAAGGGATCACCGGTATTATTTGTGAGAAAGAAGGATGGCAGTTTATGACTGTGCATCGATTACTGGCAACTAAACAAGGTAACTGTGAAGAACAAGTATCATCTACCAAGGATAGATGATCTTTTGGATCAATTAGCTGGTGCCTCAGTCTTTTTTAAAATTGATTTGAGGTGAAGGTATCATCAGTTAAAAGTTAGTACAATGCATGTACCCAAGACAGCTTTCAGAACTAGGTATGGTCATTATGAATTCTTGGTTATGCCTTTTGGTTTGACCAATCTGCCAGTAGTGTTCATAGATTATATAAACTGAATCTTTAGGCCATACTTGGATTAGTTTGTAGTGGTCTTTATAGAAAACATCCTAATCTATTCTGAGAATGAGGAGCAACATGCAAGGCATTTGAGAATAGTGCTATAGAATCTTAAAGACAGGAAGTTATATGCCAAGCTTAATAAGTGTGAGTTTTGGTTAAGAGAAGTGAGATTTTTAGGACACGTGGTGTCTGCAAATGGAATTTCAGTGGATTTGCATAAGGTTGATTTAGTGTTAGAATGGAAATGTCCTAGTTCAATCACAGAGATACATAGTTTTCTGGGAGTAGCTAGGTATTATCGATGATTTATCCAAGAATTTTCCTAGATAGCTTCTTCTTTGACTAAACTAACTCAAAAAGATCAACTTTATATATAGGATGATCAGTGTGAAGTGGCATTTTGAAAGTTGAAAGAGAAATTAACCACAGCACTAATGTTGATTATCCCTAATCTAAGGTTACCTTACGAGGTATATATAGATGCATCTTTAAAAAGTCTTGGTTGTGTCTTAATGCAAAATAGTCAAGTAGTAGCCTATACTTCATGACAATTGAGATAACATAAACAGAATTATCCTGTGCATAATTTAAAGCTTGCAGTAATGGTGTTTGCTCTAAAGATTTAGTGCCATTACCTATATGGTGTAGTGTTCACTGTGTTTAGCAACCATAAGAGTTTGAAATACTTAGTAGATCAAAAGGAATTGAATATGAGGCAAAGAAGGTGGATGGAGCTTCTTAAGGATTATAACTTTGAATCAAAATACTAATTAGTCCTCTGAATCTCTAATCCCACTTTAATTTTCATGTCACCCTTGATTTACCTCTAAACTTAAGATTAAGAAAATTAGGATGTTACAGAGATAGTATGGGAAGATTTACTTCTTCCTTAGGTCCATCGAGCGGTGTTTTGAAGAAGCTCGTTTATTGTTTGAGTAGTTTTAGAGCTTTAGGAAGAGGAGCTTTATTAGAGTTTCTCATACACGAACTGTTTAGAAAGGTTTAGGGTTATGGTCAGAATTAGGCCTCTATAACCTTCAAGGCAAGTCTCGAATGCGCCAGCTCCTACCTTTAGTACTGGAAGATCACCTCAGTATAGTATATATGGCAGATTTCATGTGGGCAAGTATTGGTCCTATTTTAAATGTGGGAAGCCAGGCCATGTCACCAAATATTGTCCAGATGGAGGAATTGAGGTGAAAGAGTAATAGTCAACTATTTTGGGGTGAGTATATGCTATGACATAGGAAAAGGCTAGATTTTCTCCAAACCTGATTAAAGGTATAATTTCTATACGTGGTAATAGAATTAAAGCCTTTTTTGACTCTAGAGCTATACATTCTTTCATCTCGAAAGAATGTGCACATAGATTGAAAGTAGAGCTAAAAGAGTTTCCTGTGTTGATAAGAGTGGCTATATCTTCAGGATCCTCAAGTATCACTAGTAAAGCGTGTCAGAATGTAGAGATTGTATTTAAGGATAAGGTATTTGTAATAGATCTGATTTGCATTCCCATAAAAAGGATTGAGGTGATAGTTAGCATGGATTGGCTAACAGCTAATAATGCTATGCTAGTCTATATTAGGAAGTTAGTGTCCTTGCTAATGTTAATGGCAAGAACCACTTCTGCTGAGTAGGCTTGATTCTTGTTAGTTGTGTAGGCTGAAAGCTGATAAGACAAGGGTTTTGTGCATACATGATGTTTTGTGTAGCTAGTAATGTGTACGATGAGGGTATTGAGAAGATTGGGTAGTGAGCTAATTTCTTGAGGTATTTTTAGAAGAGATGTTTAGATTTCCTTTAAAAAAGAAGTTGAATTTTCAATAAATTTAGTTCCTAGTACTGAACTAATTTCTAAAGCCCCATATTGAATGTCACCCTCAGAGTTGAATAAGTTAAAGAAGAAAATTGAAGATTTCCTTGATAAGGGGTTTATTAAGCCAAGTGTATTGTCTTAAGGTTTACTAGTGTTATTTGTGAGAAAGAAGGATGGTAGTTTGTAACTGTGCATTGACTACTGGCAATTGAATGAGGTGACGTTAAAGAATAAGTGCCCTTTATTAAGGATCAATGATCTATTAGATTAGTTGGCTAGAGCCTTAATCTTTTCCAAGATTGACCTAAGGTCAGGATATCATCAATTGAGAGTTTGTGAGAATGATGTACCTAAGTTGGCCTTTTGTATGCGTTATGGGCATTACGAGTTCTTTGTCATGCCATTTAGTCTAACTAATACACTTGGGGTATTCATAGATTACATGAACTATATCTTTAAGCCATATTTAGATCAGTTTGTTCTAGTTTTCATTGATGACATTTTAGTTTATTCAGAATATGAGGAACAAGATGCCAAGCATCTCAGGATTGTGCTCTAGATTCTAAAAGAGAACAAGTTATATGCCAAGCTTAGTAAATGTAAGTTTTAGCTTATGGAAGTTAGATTTATAGGCCATGTGGTATCAGTAGATAGGATTTCTGTTGATCCTCATAAAGTTGATGTTATGTTGAAATGGGAGCAACCTAGCTTAGTTACAGAGATTTGATGTTTTTTAGGATTAGCTAGATATTACTAAAGGTTTATCCAAAGTTTCTCTTAAATTGCTTCTCCCTTGATGAAGTTAACCTATGAAGATCAACTTTTTGTATAGGATGATAGGTGTGAGACTGCATTTGAGAAATTGAAAGAAAAGTTGACTACTATACCTTTGTTAATAATCCTAAATCGAAGACTACTATATGAGATATACACAGATGCTTCTCTAAGAGGTTTGGGTTACGTGTTGATGCAAGACAGACAAGTAGTAGCCTATGCATCAAGACAGTTGAGGCCATATGAAGAGAATTATCTAGCTCATGATGTGGAACTTACAGTAGTGGTTTTTGCACTGAAGATTTAGCATCATTACCTATATGGTTCGGTGTTTAATGTGTTCAATGACCACAAGAGATTAAAGTATCTGATAGATTAAAAAAAGTTGAATGTGAGGTAAAGAAGGTGGATAGAATTGCTTAAGGATTATAAATTTGAGTTGAAATACATATAGGGAAAGCTAATATGGTAGCTCATGCATTGAGAAGGAACACTACATATTGACCAGTTGATAAAGTTTAATATTGCTATTAGAGATACCTAAGTGGAAATAGGATAGCATTTTTATAGATTTCATCTCTGGATTGCCAAGAACTTAGTCGGGGCACAATGTTATCTAGGTGATTATTAACCAGTTGATAAAGTTTAATACTACTTACTATCCTCAGATTGACAGGCAAACTGAGCGAACTATTCAAACTTTAGAGGATATATTGTGATCTTCTGTGTTGGAGTTGTGCTGTAGCTGGGAAAATTATTTGCCATTAGTTGAATTTACAAACAACAATAGTTACCATTCTAACATTCAAATGGCACCATATAAAGCTTTGTATGGAAGGAAGCATAGATCACCATTGTGTTAGATAGAGTTGAGTAAAAAAAGCATTGTGGGTCCTGATATTGTGGATTAGACTACATAGAAGATTGAACTAATATAATAAAAACAAAAATCATGCCAATCAGTGAAGGAGACTACTGGAGCTTCTAATAGGCGATCATGTGTTTTTGAAAGTTATGCTAGTAACAGGAATTGGGAGATCAATTAGAGCTAAGAAATTGACTCCTAGATTCATGGGTCCTTTTGAAGTTTTAGAGAGAATTAGGCCAGTTACCTATCAAGTAGCTTTACCTCCACAATTATCTAGGATTCATAATGTATTTCACGTGTCTCAACTCAAAAAGTATCAACCGAATGCTTTACATGTAATTGAGCATGAAGAGGTAGACTTGCAAGAGAATATGACCTACCAAGTAGAAGCAGAATGAATAGTAGATATGAAGGATAAACAATTGAGAAATAAGACTATCTGATTGGTGAAAGTGTTCTGGAAGGCTATGACTCTTGTGGCACGACCGGGGAGATAGAAGCTAACATAAAGAAGCTATACTCTTAATTGTTCCCTTAGGTACGTGTATATCAATAGTTATTTCAATTTTAGGGACAAAACTCTTAAAAGGAGGGGAGAACTGTAACATTCTAAATTTCTAATTCTACATTAATTACTGATTATAAAATGAATTAATGATTTAGTATGGGATTAGTATTTTGGATAGTCAAATGTTATATTGATTCACTAGGGGGTTATATGAACAATATGAGAGGAAAAATAAGGTCCTGTGCCAGAATGTGTGAGTGCAGTAAGGATTTCCCTTATTGTGCCACACACCATTGTGGAGGATAGGTATGCCGCAATGCATGGCGCAGAATACTAGCTAATAAGTTCATGTGCTAACTCGTGAAATGAAGAGAAAAGGAGAAAAGGGAGGTATGATGTGAAGAAGAGAAGGGACCTTTGCTTGGGCAAGTGAAATTAGGAGCAAGGGTGACATTTCTAACTTGTTACTCATTAGGTAAGTCTCGTACCATCTTAACCTCCGATTCTACCCTATTTTCTCTTAGTTTTAACTAGTGAGAAATTGAATTTGGAAGTTTTAAGAGTTGATTTCTTATCCTATAGTAATAGAAAGGTTCTTTGGAACTAAACTAGTATTTTATGATTGGTTTGAGTCGGAACAATAAAGCTTTCAAGTTATAGGCACAATTTGCCCTAATCTAGAGAGAGAGTAGTGAAAGAAAGTTTGATTGTAACAAAGTTAATGCATGATGTGAGTGGTCGTTGGTCATAGTGTGCATGAAGAAATGCCAATAGAGGAAATCATAGTGATTAGATATTTAGTTGTTGTAATTGGCACTTTTATCAATAAAGTTATTGACTCTATGTGCCTAAATTGTGTAGATTATAGCATGTGACACATGAATTACAAAAAGGATCTTGAGTAGGGTTTTGGAACACGAGTAACCCTTTCTATTGAACAGAAGGGTTGAGGTAACCATATAGTTTATTAGGTTTATTAACTATTATAACTATGTAAGAGTAAATGTGGAATTGTTGTTTTATGAGTTTTATGTATGATTGAGCATTATGAATGGTTTTGGCATGAATCAAATTTGTGAAATAAAGCTGGTGATTTCTTAAGTTTTGTTTGATATATTTATAAATATATGTGTGTGGTGGAAATTGTGGAAAGAAAGTAGTGAAAATTGTGTAAAAGCATGATCATAGGGGGTGAAAGTTCACCCAACACTAATGCAAAAGAGAGTTTTAATGACAAACTTCTAATTATAGTGATAGAAGTAACTATGGTAATAACATACTCAATGGCAATTTTAGTAATTAAAGCTAGAAATTATAAAACTAAAACCACAATTAAAACAAATAAATGACGTTATAATTATAAAAAAATTTAATTAATAATTATTTCAAATTTAAGTTATATATATAAATAAGTTAAAAAAATTTTAAATAAATTAAATGACATTAATACAACTAAAAAATATTTAAAAAAATAAAGGATATCATGACAGGCCATTTAATGGCCTGTTGTAATGTACCAAGAAAATTAAAAAATAGAATTTTTTTTAAAAATATCATTGGATACCACGATAGGCCATAAATGTCATATTGTGCTATCATAGCATATGATTGGGTAATCACGACAAGCATTAATGTGCCTGTCATGATTACACAGCCTCATGAATAAAAAAGAAAATTTTAAAAAAATTATGGGGTATCACAACAGGCATAAATGCGCCTGTCGTGATATCATTAATACATAATTTTAAAAAATTAAAAATGGTGATGGATATCATGACAGGCATTAATGTGCCTGTCATGATATCATTAAATCATAATTAAAAAAATTTAAAAAAGCCATTGCAGCTTCGGGTTATTTATTTCACAATAGGCATTAAGAGCCTGTCATGATATCTTTGACTAACAAATGAAAATAAAATTAAATTCTTGCCTCGTTTAGTGGGTAATGCCTGTCATGATATATTTATTAACGTTAGGTCTAAGTGGACTTATCATTAATTATTAATTACATTCACGATAAGCTATAAATGGCCTCTCATGAATAATACAATATAACGATAGTTCCCAAGGGATTTTTCATTATATTGTAATTACTTTTAGCTACCCTCCTTCTTTCGCAATCATTATTTCCCCATTGCTCTGCTACCCCTACTAACTTCAGCTTGCCACCTCCTTTGTTCCCAAGCTCACGTCCCTCAGCTTATGCCCCCAACACTCCTTAGTTCTTGTCCCTCAACTTGTTCCTCTTAGCTCTCTCTTACTCATCCTTGAAGCGCCTTTAACACATCCCTAAGCTCTCATCCGTATGCAACTTAAATCATCACCCCATAGCTTACCACGCAGCTTGCCTTTAGCTCCTCCATGCATGGTGTCTTTCGCTTAGATCAACCACCAACTTCCATTGATCCAGCTCGCCTCTCTAGGTTAATATTTATTTTTTAAATATTTTTTTTCCTTTTACTTTCTTTACATGTCCAGTGTGCTTTAATTTTTTTTAGGCTTCTTTAAATTTGTTAAAGCTTCTATGGATTAAGAAATTAGAGTATTATTAATATCCAAACAGTTTAGTTAATTTATTTTATATAAATGATAGAGAAATTGTATTTTTTGATATTT
>NW_026557038.1:0-28781 GCF_029017545.1 Prosopis cineraria | reverse complement strand
TTCATCTTTTATTTGTTTGCGGTTCTTCATAGATTGTCTCTTTAATAGATGCTATGTACATCGCAGAAGTGTTCTGGTGAGGACCAACAAGGTCATGCTCTGGAAGACTTTTCCCAATATGAAGGAGCTGCTTCAACTACAAACAGCCAAACGCTGTTAATAACTTAGTTATGATAACTCAATCGGATGACCATCAATTCAATTTAAATCAAGATGTAAATTACTTCACAGGAGGTCATAAATCTGATTTGATTGAACAGTGCGATATATATCAGGAATACAGGCAAAACTCAGCAATAAAAAGCACGGATCCAGATCAATTTATTTTAGATGACAATTTTGATTGCAATGTTTTTGTTGGAGTTGATGATATCCAACAGTCTGGAGAGGATATTATGCCTAATATTCTTCCAAATATATGCCCTCCACCTTCTGCTTTTTTAGGCCCGAAATGTGCTTTATGGGATTGCTTTAGGCCTGCTCAAGGGTTAAAATGTTGCCAGGACTACTGCTGTAGTTCGCATGAGCTTTTGGCAAATAATGAGGGTCTTCCTGGCATGACTCCAATTTTGCGTCCTGGGGGCATTGGCGTTAAGGATGGTCCTTTGTTTGCTGCTGTTAATGCGAAGACGCTGGGTAAGGAGGTGGGCATCCCTAATTGTGAAGGTGCTGCTTCAACTAAATCCCCTTGGAATGCTCCTGGTAAGTTTGCATGAACTCTTATTCTTTGTAAGTATCTCACTGTGTAACTTGTTCATGTAATCTTTTATAGACTTCTAGCATCATGTTTGCTTGCATGAAGTGTAGTGCAAATTTTTTGTTTCTCCCTGGGCTGTTCAATGCAGCTAGTCGTCAGTATTGTTCTAGTTTGAATTATTGGCTTCTCCGTGTTGTTGCAGAGTTATTTGATCTTTCTCTTTTTGAGGGTGAAATGGTGCGGGAATGGCTCTTTTTTGACAAGCCTAGAAGGGCTTTTGATAGTGGAAACAGAAAACAAAGATCACTCCCAGATTATAGCGGACGTGGTTGGCATGAATCAAGGAAGCAAGTGATGAAGGAATATGGGGGACAAAAGAGGTCCTATTACATGGATCCTCAGCCTCTAAGTTATCTTGAGTGGCATTTGTATGAATATGCAGTGAATAAGCATGATGGTTACGCATTATATAGACTGGAATAAAGCTTGTGGACAAAAAAAGAAAAGTCCTAAAGGAAAAGTGACCAAGGAATCTCTTGCTGATATACAGAACAAGATGGGAAAGCTAACTGCCGATGTTCCGTAAAAAAATGACCAGATCCTATGTGATGGATAACCAATGGCCTAGTGTGGTACTGGCAAATATTGTGTCTCGTGAAAAAAATTGGGGGAAAAATACACTCCGTAGGTTGGTTTTGCCAAATGTAGATCTTTGGGCATGCATGACAACATTTGGAAACTCTTTGACATTCATTGGAAATGTCATATGAGTATTTTAATGGGTGAACGAGTCCAATTACAAGTTCATCTCATAGTTATTATACTGCTTTTGGATATTGGTGTCATAGAAACTAGTCAATCTTTTCTTGCTAATAAAATGTTTATTCCTTAGGGTAATATAATTTTTAAGGTAAAGGTGTAAATTTGGTCATATACTATTTTTTAAAGAGCATCTGGTAGCTTAATTTATCAAATGATGTAAAATAAATTATGAACTTTCAAAAATGAAACATCTAGTAACTTATCGTTAACTTCAACTGACAGACGTTATGTAGGGTTATAATGACACCCATCAACATGATAAAGGTGTTTTAGTCATGAATTATGTTTCGAGGAGCATTATGTAACCTTTACTATAAAAAAAAGATCATCCAACACTTTTTCCTTAATTTTGACTAAGCATTATTTTTTCATACTTATGAAACTCATAAAGCATCAATCTCTTCGATTTTCTTATCTTTGTTTTCACTCTCAACTCAAGAAGAAGATGCTCAAAAAGTTCTTATTTAAAAACATTTATGAAGACGAACTAACAAAGTAGAAAAAATAATTTGTGATTAAACTAAGCTAGAATGAGGCTTCTTCCATACGTAATAAAACCAAACTTTTATTTCATTGGCATCATTCTTGTAAATGTCTTTAAATAAGAATTCTATGAATCTTTTCTTCTTGACTTAATATTGAGAATGAAGGCAAGAATATTGGAGAGTTTGATACTTTATAGACTTTATAAATATGAAAATAAATGGTGTTTAATCAAAATTAAGAAGAATGCATTGGATGGTCCTTTTTTTATAGTACAGACTACCTAATACCTCAAAAGATAGTTTATGACTAAATTTGCATCTATCATACTAACATATCATGCTCCATCCGTGTCATTATAAGCCCCACATAACATTCGTTAGCTAAAGTTAACGACGGGCTATTAAATGTTCTATTTTTAAAAGTTTATAATTTATTTTGCACTATCTAATAGTTTAAGATATTAGATGCTTCTCGAAAAATAATATATAATTAAATTTGCACCTTTATCCTAATTTTTATGAGGTGGTGATATGGAAAACTGGTCCTCTCAAAAAGTGAAAAAAAGTAAAATACTTTAGAGAACTGAAATTCCTATGCTCACAACATTTTGCATTCTGCCTTCAGAATTTTTCTTCCAATATGCTTTGGCAGGGAAAAAAAAAATAATGTTCTTATTGCTAAAGTCGATTGGCCCACTTGAAAGAGGAGGCGTATGTAAAAAATTGAGTTCTGGTGGAGTTGATTATTAGGTTGTGAATAGTTAGTAGTTTGTTCATTACTTCTCCCCTTGGCTCTTGCTAAAGATATCTCCATTCCACAATAAACAAAATAGAACCCATAATCTCACGGTGTCTCATATTTGAAACATAATTGATAAAATGTATAAATATAATAAATTCTCCATGGAGAAAGATGCTGACACGCTACCAATAAGGTCCTATTCTTGGATTTTTAGGTACCTTGTTTCTTGGTGTCACAAATAGCTAGCGAAACAGGGATACGCTAATGCAACAAATTACTGAGATCGAAAAGCTTCACTGAGAGTGTTAAAGTAATTATGTTTAATCACAGAGAGGCAAAGGCAACTCTTCGACAAATGACATGTACCCGTCCAAAACAAACAACCTTTCTTTTGGAGAGAAGTCTGTGCTGCAAAGCTTTTCATTGATGAGTCCGCAGCTGTCAAGGTCTCAAGGATTTGCTTCAACAGAGAAGGCTTCAACAGAGAAGGCAAACATATCCTAATTTTATGTGGGTTATAAACTGAAACGTTATCCCCTTTGCAACTTCTCTTCAATTCAATAGGAGAGTATTCAAAGAATAAAATTCCAAATGCACAAAATACACTTCACAACAGAATTCTGGGCAAAACAGCCTCTAATAGTAATAACCAAAATGAAAATTTTATTATATATTCCCTCCGTTCAAAAATATAAGGCGTTTTAACCTAATCTCACCTCCCGATGTAGTTACTTATTTTTAAACTAACTCTATCTTTTCATATTTACCCCTATTTAATAGGATGTTTCACCCCAAAAAAAAATATAAGTGATCTATTCAATAGGGCACTTTTGAAAAAAAAAGGTAATGATTACACTTTAAATGACTAAAAATGTCTCATATTTTTTAACATCCAATCTCTTAAAAATACTTTACATTTTTGAACATAAGAGTACTTTCTAAAAAGGTAAAACTTAATAATAATTGTTAGTCGTAAAGAACAACTACACTTCATGCATCTAATCCGGTTCATGCTACATATAGATCATTAAACATAAACATCTCTTGTTTAGGCAGTTTTATTTGTCCAACTGCTGTTACTTACAAGCTAAAATGTTACACTCATCAATATATCGATATATGATAAGATTTGTAACAATCTGCGTTATTCATCAGTCACGAATAATACAACTCATTTTTCAAATATATATTATACGGAGCCATGTTTAGCTGACACAGAAAACAAAACAACCACATTTTGCTAGGTATGCTCACATTTTGCCATCAGCAATCAATGTTCAACAGAAGCCCAGGAATTTGAGTCGATCCAGTCATAAGCAATAGGGCTCAAAAAAGCATCAGGAATACCAAAGGAACTGACCAGGGCGAGTGCATGTGGTCGAAGTTCAGAAGAGAGTTTTGTCACTTCTTTCCTTACTGCAATAGCTTCATCTCTTGAAAAGTATTTATATCGGAGGAAGGAAGCATCTTCATCCAAGCAAATCAAAGCATACATGGATCTCAAAAGCCCTAAGATATTCTGCCGATTAAACATATGCAATTATGAGTAAATGGGCTTGTTTAACCTCTTGAACTCAGTATCCAAAAATCCTAGCTGCATTTTATAGCACGCATTTTAAATGAAGGGGAAACAAAATCGAGTTTTACTTATACCTTCAAGAACCAGCTGGTAAAGCAGATTCAGCATCCATGAAGGTTTGCAGCATTGCTCGTTCTGAGAAAGCTCTACCTAAGTCCTCAGCAAGCTGAAAACTCTGGTACAGAAAAGAGTTTCGAACTGTAAGACAGAGAAGGGATGAAGGGATAATTGACAAAACAGGGAAGAATCTTGTTCTTACTTGAATGAAGGCTGACTCTGCACTTTCTCCCTGAGCCTTATATTCTGATACCTTAGCAGCAAAACGACTCAAAAGATCTCGCTCTCTTAAACGGAACATGTCAATCTGTGTAAATAAGAGGTAAGCAATGTGCCAAAAAATAATAAGAGGCAAGTAGTAAATTTCAACCTGATCATCCAAATTCAGAAGGTCCCATGAAATCACCTGATATTGGTTGCTCCTTATGGTAGAACTAGTTAGCAGTGATGGGATAACAGGCTGAGGTTTGTTCATGTACTCCAATCCCAAACCAGCAAATGGTTTGTTTTTCTTCTGATTTGCTATGTATTCTGCAAGAAGTGCTTTGCTGACCTGTGTTGAAATATAGCACCAATGAATTTTATACATCAAATAGAACAAAGAAAAAAGTTTGAAAGGAAGCTTAAAATTAGCATGAATAAAATCTCATGAAACTCAAGTTCTGGGTATGCAACTGTGTTAAATACTCATTGGAAGAGCTTCACCACCAATGTGATCCTACCCAGCTTAGCCCATGAATAATGTGTAATTGTATTTAAAAAAAAAAAATCCTCATGAAACTCAAGTGGTGCCAACATAGAAGTCCTAAGTGCTTAACAAAGTTTGCAAATCTCAAATCCCAGAAAATAGTATGTTTTAAATATCCCAGGTAAACTAAACAGTATAATTTAATATGTAAAATATATTCATTTCTGTCAATACACCTAAAAAACCTAAAAGTTTAAACTATTAGTCAGACTAAGAATATATTGTCTTTGATGGGTAGTAAAGTAGAATATGAAGCCTTCACAGCCAGATTCATTTATTACTTTTCCAGCAAACACAACAAAACTTCGAGGCTAGGGGGAAAAAAAAGTGCTTAAATATGGTACATCATAATCAACAGTTTACTACAGCGTACCTGCTGCATCAGAACATGGTTGTCCCCCTCAAAAGTTGACTGCACATCATATTCACCCATCAAATGACCAACACGATTTTCAGTTTTTATAACCTTGTCCACCACAGGCTTCACGACATTCCTGGTTTGTGCATAAATAGAACTTTTGTGAGTTTAATAACAAATAATTTATCAAACCTAACTATAATTTCTCTATACTTACCTGAAGAATTCGCATATTATTCCATGTAAATGTAGCCTTGTATGAACTAGAAACAACATGAATGGTTTTGTTTGACTGAGGTGACCTTTTCACATACATCATTTTTAAGTCATTTGCAGCAAAACTCATTGCATATCTGCAACACAGAGGACGGAAATGAACATCAACAGGTCAGGCCACTATGCATCTGTCAATGGTCAAACCAGCATAGTGACCTTTTACTGTGTTCAGAGTCTAGAAAAATTGGTCACATAGAGGAGTGGGGGGGAGCAAAATGCATGTGTTTTCCAAGAAGGCAAAGTCCACCGTCAATACACTTCAGTTGCCTAATACATTCAATGGCTACATTTCACTTGATATGGTGGTTGGTTATTGAGTTCAAGAAACATGCCCCTATCCATTCATAATTTCATAAAATGTTTTCTGCAAACGTTTAAACAATATCAGTGATATGGTTAATTATTTCCTACATGAGAAAGATATTGAGCACAGTCACAACAATAAAATGATATCTAAAAACCATTTACTACATCTAAGTTGAACTTCCAGCTTATTTGATTTACTCTGGAGCTTGCAAGATGGGATTCCAAGAAATTGGTCTGGTCATAACTTTCTTTTGTTGAAATTAAATATGGTTTTCAATAAGTTCATTTTGTTAATGCTAAGTAAAGGAACTAAAGTTACTAAACAAGTTTGGAAGGCATTTACAGATCACGTGCACATAGAAACACTTTTGCCTTTAAGAGACTCTGGATGGTCGGTGGTCTAACATTATAGGGGGTAAATCTTTAATGGCATAATTAAGCACGTGGTGCCTGAAAGAAAAAATTCAATTATATAAACAGGCAGCCTCATCATAAGGACAGGTGGAACTCCCAAGCTATTTTTCATGACTAAAGATCTGCAACATAGTCACAAGTCCTTTCTTACATCTACATCCTGGAATAAATCGTCAATTGTATCAGGCAAGTAATAATTTCATGCCATTCTAATTTCCTCATTTCATAGCACTCTTCTAGCCTTGGCTTGCTGCACAACAAGAAGTATCTGCCTTATAGTAACAAAAAAACAACTTAGCAATTACCTGAAAAATAATGACTATAATTAAAGTAGACTGAAATTCCTCTAAATTTTCAAAGAAAAGCACAAAAGAAAAATTCTTGGGGCCCTCATGTTGCCGAATGATTTGAACTTTTAAATGGTATATATTTACACCAAAAGCCAGAAAATTAGACAACAGTAAGAAATGACTGCTCAGTTTATCTCTCACTAAATGTTGCTTACTGAAAGAATTGAATGCAATGAAAAAGTCTTTCTCGGAGAACTTACACTTTTGCAAGTAAAGGCATTAAACGCTGCTGATGAATTGGGTAATCAAGCAATAGGACTTCAGGCCCATTTGGTGTAATAGAAAAGGCCCGCCTTGTCAATGCATACCGTATGGCAATGGCTAAGCTAATCTGGAAGCAAATGATTGATATGACAATGTAAGATGTTGAATGGAAGGAACATGATCAGATGCCCAAGGCATAGTAAAGGCACCAAGTACATTACCTTGGACACGTAAACAGCACTGACAGCAATAGTTACACGGCCAAAAGTCAACGGAGCCAAGAATGCTGCAAACCTCTGGAGCAAGAATGACATCCAATACAAGACATTTGGCAAAGATTACTCAAGGAGAGAAGAAGAAAACAAACAGACCAAAGAGGATTTTAGCCCTCCAATAAAATAATCACCTGATCTGGATCCTTTATTGCACTCAAATATTGGCCGTTTGACGAAACATCAGCCACTGAATTCAACAAATTCTCCCTGGGTATTCTCACGTTGTCAAACCTAAATATAAATGTCCAGAACATTTGAAGGTTAACATTTTTAAAATAAAAAATACATAGATAGACCTTGTAAAAAACAAAAGGAGTTGTTATTACCATATACGACCATTATCAACTCCATTTAAACCAATTTTATGACCACAATCAGCTATTCTGATGTTTGGACATGTGTTTCCATCTGAGTCCCTGATTTGGGCAATAAATGCATGGACACCTTGGTTGCTTCCATTAATGTTGAGTTGCGAAAAGACTATGGTATGTGTTGCATGCTGAATATAAACAAAAGGATAAATGCTAATACTAAAACAATCTTATGACGAATAGATTCCTAAAATAATTATAAAAAATGATGTAAAAGCAATCTCACTTTTCCCGCACCCCCTATCCAATACTTCTGAGCAGATTCACATGGAGTATTAATGACAAACTCCCCAGTGATTGAATCATAGGTAGCAACTGTTTCAATTCCTCGGACCTATAAACATTAGTGCAAAAAGAATTGTTAAGATTGACAAGGCAGCACATAATAAGCCACATATGGACCCCAATACTCAAGCCTGATCGAACAACCTTCACATACATTACTTCCATGGCCCAACTCAGTCATAGCAAAACAACCCTTGATCATATAATTTTCAGTGTCTCTCAACCACTTGTCATGATGGCGCTTGGTTCCCAGAAACCGTATGGCTCCACCCCTGAGATCAATTATACATCAGAGATACTAGCAGTTAGATCATCCGTTACATTTGACATTTTAAGAAATTCAAATAACAACTTCTCTGATCTACTTTTACTAGCAACATGTGTCGTCTTTTACAGAAGGGGCCAAAAAAAAAAAAAACACCACCACATCCCTCAAAAACTATGAACTTCTTTCTTATTCACAACGGCAATATAAACACCTCTTCTCACCCTCCTAAAACTGAGAAAACAATAAGCATACCACAAGAAGAAATGGACGCCAAGCTTAATAGCGATGGCGTGGTCATACATCCCAAGAACCTCATGGAGCGCAAACCTCCTTAGTTCGAACTCAGGCCCCGTACCCGTAAGCCAACCTTGGAAGACGCCACGATCCAACTGGTACTCAATGCGCTTCATAGTCATCTCTCTTTGCTGTTCCATGGACTGGTTATAATCGGGAGAGACGAAGACCCTACCCCCCAATCTCTTAGGGTTGAAGAGGTTGCTATGCATGATCAAGCTAAACAACCAATCCCGATCGTCCAGATTGTGACCGTCCATGAGCTTCCGCATATGTTTGATGTCGAAAGCAAAGGGCTCGGACACTTCCGGCGGAGAGTAATGGAGGCAGGCGTTGGGTCGGAGAATTGACGGCGAAGAAGAGTGAAGGAGGTGGCCGGAGAGCACCCGGGTTCGCCATGAAGCACGGTCCATGGGAAAACGAAGAAACTAAAAGCTATGAAGGAAAACACACAAGTCAGACAGAGATGATGATATACGTTAATAACGTCTCAATTCTCAATGGGGCGACTTTAGGAAGAAGGTGGGGAAGGATAGGATCAAATGGAGAGACCTTAATATTTTATGTCATATGCTCATGACACTTTAGTCCTCTTTTTTAATGGAATGCTTAGGGGAAGATAGATTTTAAAATTTTGAATTTGAATTGAATTCATAATAGTCGGCAAAAAAAAAAAAAAAGAATTGAATTCATAACCGTAAAATTTGTTTGATGAGAAGGAAAAATAGACTTTTTATGGACAAAAAATATTTGATACTCCCTTCATAATTATAAGGTAATTTAAAATAAAATTATACATACTAATAATATTTTATAAATTTACTTTTTTATAACAAAATTATAAACTTTTAAAAAATATCATTTCACACTTAATTATTACTTCCTTCGAATCAAAATATAAGATATTTGTAATTAATTAATGATTTATGAAAAATATTAATTGAAACTTTAACTATTTTTAAAAAATTACATCTTTTTAATTTTAATCTTATTAAATACTCTATATAAGTACTTTAATGATAATAATTAAAATTTTAATGAATTATTTTTTTGAAAGAAAGTAATAAATAAAGTAGGAATATAGTTTAAAAAAATAATTATAAAAGTTATCTAATGTTTTATATTTCGAGTTAAACAAGATTTTTAAAAAATATCATATAGTATGGTTTCAAGAAAATATACTAAAATATCATTTCAATTCTCTCTCCACTTAAAAAATAATATTAAAAAATCATTAATAAAATATTAATTTGTTAAAATTGTTCTATATTTTAAAGTAAAAAGTAAAATTTTTTTCCAATATTGTCATATATTTTGTGATAGAGTAAGTATTAAAATCGGCATATATATATATATATTTTTTTTTTTTTTTTTGGGTGCCTGACCCTCTCACACACAAACAAGCGATGCAAATGAAGATTTTTTTTTTTTTTTTTTCATTTGGGCACTTCCTAGTTGACTGCGTCAAAGCAGTTGAATCTTGCCTGTCAAACTCGTTAACTTGTTTGGCCAAGAAAGTCTAAGCGCCTGTTTGGATTTCCCTTATTATGGATTATTTTGACTAAAATTATGGTTTGGGCAAAAAATACCCATACATGTCTGTTTTTTATAATCAATTATTTACACCCAAATTATGTTTTTCCATCAGGCGAGAGAAGTAGCTTACTCAATTCAATTATATCATTAGTCATTTATTATTTGTCAGAATTTTTTTCTCGCCAGACTTACCCCTCCAACTAGTTTCAACCTTTTAGATGTCATTCGAGCTTTCAACATATCTCCACTCCAACTATGCTTGGTCCTCCTCTCATCTCCATTGACACATATTCTGATGCCATCAATGGCTTGATTTCGTATTAAGGGTTTGTGTATCCTACTTCAACATATGGGAAATAAATAATGATAGTAAAGTAAATTCTTATGCTAAAATTTAATAATATTATATTTTATAAATAGATTTCAATAAATTTAATAATATTATACACCTGAAATTAATATTTACATTTTAAATAAGTAAATGCTTTTTATGGTAATTTATACATTTAAAATAGATTTGACTAAATCATCTAAACATTTTTAATTATATCAAAATCATTTTAAAAAAAAATGCTACCTGTCTAGCTAAGTTGAGATGACTGTAATAAAACGATCGTAGCACATCGCATCCAGTGAAGGTGAATTGTCCCAACAACGAAACCGAAATTGACTACAAGGCAGATAACACATTTTAATCAGATCTGATATTAACTTGTCCATTATATTGAATACACACTGCTTGTATCCAGGAGATACATTTAGAACATGAAGTAGAACAAGTACGCATGTTCAAGGATAGCAATCTGAACACAGAACTTGGGAAGGCTGTAAATTATCACAAGATCGGAAGAACCAAAATAAAAATTGAATACTAATTTATAGGACTACACAGGGCCTGGTCTTCTTTCCCTTTTTCCTTGTCTTAGGTGGCTGTAACACAACCTTGATCGCAGCATCAAACACGGCCTTCACATTCTGAACATTGCATCGAACGCACTCTATCAAGCTCAAGCAAAATTCTTAGTTCACTCCCAAAGTTTCTAGTTCATGTTGTTGCCGATTTGCTCGAGATCAGTTATCTATCACTTAATCTTTATTACTCATTTTGTCATGCTGTTATAAGCTGGAAAACTTCATGATAAGAGAGAGAATTCTACTGCAATTTAGAGGCGTGAGTAAATGAAAAAAAGAACCTGCTGAGTTTTTGCGCTGCACTCTATGTATGAAGCAGCACCGATGGCCTTCTTCAATTCTTCTCCCTGTTGAAGGATTACAAGATTTACGTGTGACTTAAAAGGAACTTCATTCAGATTCATGCAAGCTAAACTGTGTTAGCCTTAAAACACCTTTTAACAACTTGCCTGGGCAGTAGTTATAGGCTTAGCACTAGGATGATCGATCAGATACTGCCTGTCTCCCCTCAAATCTGCAGTGATAATCATCATATATAATTGCATTGCTATCTCAGCTCATAAATTTGCAGCTTTAAACTGACGGAATTCAGTAAATTATAGTTATAGCTGAAAATACCAAGCTTGGTTCCCACAAGTATAACTGGTACATTTGGGGCATAATGTCTCAGTTCAGGAATCCACTGCAAACACAAACTCAGTGTCAGATTCTGACATCTAAAAAATGTTGCGTTTTTGGTGAATTTGAGGAGAACCTTTTTAGAGATATTCTCATAGCTGGCTCTGCTGATGAGAGAGAAGGCAAGCAAGAACACATCTGCTCCTCTGTAGCTCAAAGGCCTAAGCCTGTTATAATCCTCCTGCCCTGATCCAATCAAGCAACATTAGATCATTAAAGTAAGCTAAATCACTCTATTACCCACCTTACTTAAATTATACTTACCAGCAGTGTCCCACAATCCCAGGTTAACTGTGCTGCCATCAACCGCCACATTTGCGCTGAAGTTGTCAAAAACTGTTGGCACATAGTCCTTTCCAAGGAGAAAATGTCCTTTTTTGTCAGACACCATGCAAACCAAAACGGCAAGTTCAAACAATTTTAAGATAAACATCGTGTGTCATCATACCGTTGGGAAAGTGTTGCTGGTGTAGGAAATGAGCATGCAGGTCTTCCCCACAGCTCCATCGCCAACGGTGACACACTTGATAAATCTTGCTGTGTTCATTTCCAGAATCCTCTGTTTTCTGCACCTTATATTACTATCTTGCTGCTTCCATGACAAGAAGAATATCACTTTCACTCGAAAGTTTTGAAATAGAACTACAAAAAGGAGAGAGGACGAGGGATATTTAGATGGAAAGAGAGAGAGAAAGAGGGTTTAGTTTGAATTTGAATAGCAATGGAGGGGGAGGAGGGTAGCATTTAATAGGATGAGCCCCAAAGCACCAACTTTATTGTGTATCTTTAATCTTTACCATTATTGGCTTCGGCTTTCTGTTTCTTTAAGGGAAGGCCGTTGCTTTTATATCAGCAACGAGGGCGTTTGGTGCTGCACTAGTGTCAGTTGGTTAAGTATTGTGCAAGGCACAGGCTGAATTATGAGCATTTAGAATGTAAGTATTGCTTGCCCAACAAAGAAGCAGTGATTCAAAGCAGAACCAGTGTAATGAAAATTGAAAAATCATATGGTTTAAAATGGAGGTTCACATATCACCAACGTAAGCATGATATCAAGTAGAATTAATCAATGTCATAATAAGGTGACAGAAACTGTGAATATAGTGGAAAAATTAAAACCATTCGCTTTACTTTTTCCACTGTATCACACTCCCAAGTCACTAGTATATCACACTCCCAAATCTCAAATATGAATCATTTTCCTGATCTGGGCTTTACTGGATTTATCCAGCTTTATTGGGTGGTTGGCGTTATTGAAGATCCATCATGTGTTTTATCACCAAAGCAAAGTTTTTCTTATAAAATAATCTTATATATACTTTAATTAATAACCTGTGACATCTTAATATATTATGTTTCAGTACCAACTAATATTGTCTCTCTTTCTTTTAAACGGAGATCTGAATTGTTAATATACAAAGTACTTTTTCAAACTTTATTAATACACCAAGAATAATAATGTCACCCATCTTCTACTCCTTCATTTTCCTTTTCACTTTACACTTTCTCCAAGCTCTTTGAAATTGTGTTCCTGGATTTTCTTTTGCTCTCTAAGTCCTTGACAGGCTCACATAAAGCTATAGCTTGAACTGGCTGAGTTACTCTTCATATGTGAGTGAAGAATTATCTTGAAGGTTGAAGCAGACAACGGCTCCAAAAACAATGGCTTTAATTGTAATGATGAGATTACTATATGGAATCCTATCTTTCACGGTCATTGGTTTCTTCAAAGTTATCGCCGGACACCAACTTGGTCAATTTGCTTTAATAAAGAGATAAAAATTATAGTACTAAAATTATATTTTATTTTGTTATTGATGATGATTTACAAGTTATTATTCTATATTTTATATTTATATTTATAACATGTTACTCGTATTTTTTTTAATCAATTATATAATTAGAGAAAATTCAGATACTTAAATTTATACATTAATTTGACTGAAAACAAGTATTCCAAAAATATAAATTTAAATACCTAAGTTTTTTTAAAAAGCATAACATTAAATTTTTTAAGTTATAACAATTACAAGATAAAATTTATAAAAATAACCCAATATTATTTTTGTGAATGCATGAAATATATAATAACTTAAAACTTTTTAAGAGATTACACTTACCAACTTTTAAATTCTATTAAAATATGTACATATTCTGACAAAGTATGTGTCAAAGGATTAAAAAATAAAATAATACCAAAACTCCAAAAGAAGCCTTTTATGTTTTATGGCTTATTATTAATGCAGATTAATATATTTAAGCTGACTTGAATTGCGTGGATATTAAGTTAAGTTTCATAACTTTTTAATAATTTATCTTATTATAAGTATGATATTTTATATTGATACTGATATATTAATAAACTATCTAATTTTGTTTGAAATAAAAAATTATCTCGTTAAAAAAATATAAACTTATATCCTGGCTGGGATATTTTGCTTTATACATTATATAAAGTAAAAACGAATTACTTGTATTTTCACATAAAAAAAGGATTACTATTTACTTCTATTATTTATTTTTAATAATTAACTTATTTTCTAACTTTAATGTAAATAATTTTGAAAATTCTAAATCCCTTATTATGTCAAGGTTTGCTTAGGAAGTAAAAAAATGATAACCGATAATCTGAATAAATCACACTTCTTCTCAGTTCTCATTGTTGACGGGAGACGTTCCCTTCGGTTTAGGCTGAAAAAGACGACCAAGTCAACACTACAGCTACAATGAACGCAGCTGGATATACATTGGCTCGTCTGTGAGAAGTGAGAGCAGAAACATTCTCCGACATTAAGATGGGAAAATCTTGCCTCGTCCATTTCATCTGCCTCTCGTTCCTTCTAGCTTCTACAGCTTATTGCTTCTCACACCCTCCTCTCCTTGGAGTTCACCCCCTAGGTATTTCTGGATATCCTTCGTCTTTATGCAGTACCTTGTTTGAAATAAATGAAGTTTGAACCTTTTAAGTAGTGGGTGTGCGCCATTTAGCTATTATTGTTAATCTTTTGTTAAAAATTTTAATTGGGTTCTGTGGATGCAGATGAGAAATATTACAGGTCAGAATTGATCAAATGCAAGGATGGAACAAAATCTTTTCCCAGACATCGTCTCAATGACAATTTTTGCGACTGCACCGATGGCACTGATGAACCTGGTACCAGTTATAGTCCCTAAAATCATAACTTAAATGTGGAAGTTTAAGATATAGGTATTTGCATATTGGGTATCAAATTACATGTTATGGTACTGTCGAAGTCGATCAAAGGAAATATGAACTTAACCTTTTCAGGCGATCAAGGGATTATGGAAGATTCTATTAACGTGTTTCCTAGTAGTCTAGGGAAATGATGGTTTATGGTCGTTTTAATCCTAATTTGTTGTTCTTTGTTTGAAATTTGAATTCAGAGCTCAGAAAATCATGAGTCTATGCTTTCATTACTTCTATGTCCAGTGTTATACTGAATGAGTTCACGTGTTTTCTCTGTTTGGTCCCCCGCTTATGCTTCAAAATGTGTCCGGTTCTTCCTTTCTGATTTCTTTTCTGGTTAAGCTAAATTTTGACAAGAAGGAATCCTGTATGATAGCTACTCTGCTACAGTGGTAATGCTTAACTTAATTTTCTGATTTAGTTATTAATACTTTCTATTATTATTTAATATTTAGACACTGTCTATTGCTGCCAGCTGACACAGTCGTAGTTCTCTTTCTAGTCCATGTGTTAACAGAGACGTGTGTGTGTAGTAATATCTGTGGGTAAAATAAAATATGTTAAGTAATGACCACGCCTTCATATGTTCCCAAAAAAAAAAAAAATTGATATACTTGTACTTTTATTAAAATTCCCTACGATTTATTACTTGATTGTTGCTTGTAAATAAAATACATTAATTGATTGTTGATAGCACAGTGTTGTTTTTGTGATTACAGGAACTTCAGCTTGTCCAACTGGAAAATTTTATTGTCAAAACTTAGGAAGCAAGCCACAGTTCATATTTTCTTCTCGCGTTAATGATCTATTTTGTGGTAAGCAAAAAAGGTCTCATTTGTTAAATTTTATATTTTTTTTTTCTCTCCTTCTCCCTTGCTATTTTTTTTTCCAATTTATTTTTTCGGAGTTGCTACTTAAGGCATGCTTTTTGTATAACATTTTGTTCCCACATAGAAGCATTGTGTTCTTGAGATGGGTAGTAAATGTCTTCCTTTCAAGGTTTATAAGAATTTTGAGGAACCTAACTTTGCACTACAGTTTTTTTGCCTTTCGTCTCTATTTCCTCACTCTTCAATATCAATAAAGCTAAGTAGTTAAGGGGATTTGACAAAAGATTTCTTGATAATTGTTGCTTTTATTCTACTGAGTCTTAAACCTATTTAAACACATTGCTTATGTGAGATTAAATGACTAGTGTAAAACTAGAAATTCTGTTGCGCCCAATCTGGTTTATCATGCTTCTTGTACAAATTGCTCTCATAATTTTACTTAAAACAGATTCAAATTGGATGTGCTGCCAAGGGTATTAAGGATTTTTCTTTTGCCTTCAAGTTCCAATTTTTATCCAGTATTGCTGCAGATTGTTGTGATGGGAGTGATGAGTATGATGGTAGCATCCATTGTCCCAATACATGTGTCATGGGTGGAAATGTAGAATACAGATCTGATCCAATCTCTAGTGGGGCAAAAAAGACAAAGGATGGAGTGAAGTTAGAGGAGTTAGTTTATAACCTTACTGGTAACTTTTTCATCCTAGAGAGTTTTCACATTACTTTTTAAACCTATATATAAGTAAATATGTCTTTAAATTGTCTGATTTCAGCACTGAAGGTAGCTATTATTCTTCAACTGGTTCTGGTTATTTTTGTTGTCATTCTCTGGTGTTTTCATTGCCGTAAGAGATATAGAAGGAGGTATTACCGTTGAACAGATGTTGTCCTTATTGTTTGCCTATTTTAAACCCCAGGTAAAATTCTAAAATACTTTTGCTCCGTTTTCCATTTCTTATTTTTTTTGCCCGATTTTAATTATTGTTTCCTATTCTTCCATATGAGCTGATGTCAGGACTCATTTCATAAATTGGGAACTTCCATGACACAATTTTCAAGGCAAGCAAAAAGGGGGAACATAAAGAAAGAAAGAAAGAAAGAAAGAAGCTGATCAAAAAATCTAAGATATTATTAGAATTTAGATATTTGGGCAACATGTAGAAAACCTAATTTGATGCAGGGTTATGACATTAAGATATGAAATGAATAACCTCGCCAATTATGCTATTCAATTGGATTAAACATCCCAATGTCATTGAGGTCCTAGAGTTAAATTGAGGAACATATGTTAATAGTTTTGTTTTCCATTACACTTCTCTTTGATCATCATTCATGACCCCCTTATCTCCAACTGCTGTCATTTTTTGTGTATCTTTTTTATTTTCTTTTTTACTGTAAACTTTTATCTGCAAAGGATGGTATGAGAGAGAAGTTATTTATTGACTTTGTATATGCTAATTGTGTTGTCATTTTACCATTTAAAGGTGTCATTGTGCATGACATGATGGGGAAAAAGTGATATTTTATGAATGCACACAGCTGCATCTTCTACCCTTTTTTCTCTCATCACATTATGTTCACTCTGTGTATGCCATACTTATCCTTGTAAGTTGCATCCCTTTACCTCTTGATAAACAAAATCATCTCTGTAGGTTCTTTTTTTGTTTTGCCCCAAGTTGCATCTGTACTACATTGGTCTGCCAAGATGGTGATCAAAGCAGCCAAGCTCTGCAGTGATATTCTCCTTCACTTTTGTCCTTACTTAAAACAATGCCCTTCGCTTTTCTGGGTTCCTTTATTACAAAGGCTTGATCAAGCTGTTACAGCTGAATTAGAAGCCAAAAACTATGGGAAAAAATGACTGACTTCATTTCCCTTGAGTCCTGCTGAACTGCTTGTCCTTATTCATTTTGTTCTTGATTTCCTCCTAAAATAATAGTGCAAATTTCTTTAAAAAATCTTGCAATCTTCTGTACCTCGACCTCATGATAAGGCATCAATAGCCTATTCCTGTATTTTTTCTTACACTCTCCAAAGATCCCATCTCTTTCACTCTGGTCTTGCCATACTTTAAAGGACTCAAGTTTTGGTTGCCTTTCAGTTCCTCAAAAGAAAACCCATGTTTTCTCCTCTCATCTGCTTGGCTGGACTGTTAACGTCAGTCCCATTTGATTTTGTTAGAGCTCTGCTCTAAAGTAACTAATAGAACCAAGCTTTCAATGCAAAGATAAATAAATGAGGGAAATTCTAAGGTTTTTGATATTAATGCATATGAACTGAATCAGTGTTACAAGAGAAACTCACTGATTCTAGCCAAAACCCTATTCCCAACAACTGAAATTACAAACTAAATGGAAGAACACAGCAACAAGAAAAGGTCTCTAACTGGTGTTCGAGAGACCAGCACTCTCCTCACTTCTATCTAACTTCTCTAAAACATCCTTGAGTGCCAACAAAAATAATACAGCCAAATAAAGCAAGCAAAAAGGTGACTTCAATATCGAGACTAAATCTAAGCCACCCTACCTAAACATCATGGCATAATCCTTCTTTTCTGGACCCTCAGGATATTAATCCTAGCCCAATGGGTATTTCCTTTCTACACCCAACTGCCCCCTTGATCTCCTCTTATAAGTCTGACCATATCTCACGGTCACATCATTTCCTGCCTCTAAGAGTCTCACCTTGTCCTCAAGGGGAAAATCTGGAAATTGGAGAGAAATGGTGTCAGCTGTCTCCCATGAATTCTCAAACTCGGGTAAATCTCTCCATTTCACTAAAACCTCCAGCTGGCCTGTCATAAGTTTCCGAACCTTGCATATGTCTTGAGGCTGTACCTGTAGCTCCATTTCTGCAGAAAGTGCTGGTGGTATAGTAGGAGTGACAATAGCTGAACAAACTGATTTTTTGAGTTGAGAAATGTGAAAGACTGGGTGAATGCGAGCTGTGGAAGGAAGTTCCAGCTTGTATGCGACCTGTCCAATCTGCTCTATGATCTTGAAGGGGCCATAGAAACGAGGGCTGAGTTTCTCATTAAGTCTTTTGGCTAAAGATTTCAGCTTGTAGGGTCTGATTTTGACATAGACTAAATCTCCAACGTCCAGCTATATCTCTCGCCTATGTTTGTCAGCTTGCTTCTTCATTCTTTCTTGCGCCACAGTGAGGTTTTCCTTTAAAATGGCAATAATGGAATTCCGGGACTGAATCTGTTCATTGACAGCTTCAATGCCTGACGGTTCCCCATTCAACTTAAAAAAAGTAGGAGGGTCCCGTCCGTACACCGCCTTAAAGGGTGTCATTCCAGCAGCCCCATGATGAGTTGTGTTGTACCAATACTCAGCCCAAGGTAACCATTGCGCCCATTGGGTTGGTTTCTCACTGGTGAAACAACGCAGGTAAGTTTTTAAGCTCCTGTTCAAGACTTCGGTTTGGCCATCAGATTCCGGGTGGTAAGCAGAGCTAAGACAAAGCTGAGTGCCTGCTTGCTTAAATAATTCCTTCCAAAACTGACTTACAAACACCCTATCCCTATCTGACACAATTGTTTTTGGAAACCCATGCAATTTAACAATGTCATTAATGAATCTTTCAGCAACTTCTTTTGCTGTAAATGGGTGGGTCAAAGCCAAGAAGTGGGCATATTTTGTCAACCTATCAACAACAACAAGTATGACGTCATGTCTTTTGGATTTTGGAAGTCCTATAATGAAATCCATGCTAATATCTTTCCAAATTTGTTGAGGAATCGGCAAGGGTTGTAACAGCCCAGCTGGAGTTAATGCTTGATATTTGTTCTTTTGGCACACGTCGCACTGTGACACATATTGTTGGATATCTTTTTTCATGCCTTCCCAATATACAACAGTAGAAAGCCTCTTGTAAGTGCGCAAATAACCCGAATGGCCTCCGGTTGGTGAATCATGAAATTCCTTCATGAGCAATTGAATTCTGATAGACTTCTTTGGTAGCATCAATCGTCCTTTATAGTGTAGACAACCCTTCACAAGGCTGTATCCCTCCAAATTTCCTTGCTTGGTAATGACTTTTTGCAGTATATCATTTAACTTAGGATCAGCATGTACTTCTTTCTCCCATTCTTCAAGGTCACCTTGCTGCCATAAAGAAAAACCATGTATCTCCAGATTTTCTTCTTTCCTTGAAAGTGCATCCGCTGCACGATTTTCCTTGCCCGGTTTGTAAGCTATTTCAAACTTGAACCCTATTAATTTAGTGATCCAGTGCTGTTGACTTTCTTCTACAATTCTCTGTTCCAGCAGAAACTTCAAAGCTTTCTGATCTGTCCGGATGACAAATTTCTCCCCCCATAAGTAGTGTCGCCATTTCTTGACCGCCATAACAATTGCCATAAGTTCCCTCTCATAAATGGAACATTGTTGAGCACGGTTAGAGAGCTTTTGGCTGAAATATGCCACTGGACGGCCATTCTGCATCAGCACTGCTCCTATTCCAGACCCGGAAGCGTCTGTTTCCAACTCAAACGGGATGGAAAAATCAGGCAAAGCTAGTACTGGGAGAGAAGTCATGGCTGTCTTGAGACTTTGGAAGGCTTCTTCAGCTTTTGGAGTCCATTTAAAGGCATCTTTCTTAAGTAAATCGGTGAGAGGACTAGCGATTTTTCCATAATTCTTGACAAATCTTCTATAATACCCTGTCAACCCTAGGAACCCTCTTAAGGATTTCACATTCTTGGGTTTAGGCCACTGCACCATACTCTCAATTTTGCTGGGATCCGCTTGCACTCCCTCCTTGGAAATGATATGCCCAAGATATTCAATTTTTGGTTGGGCGAAAGTGCACTTCTTAAGGTTGATCACTAGCTGGTTCTCTTTCAGGATAGACAAAACAGCTTTCAAATGTTTCAAGTGAGATGTTAAATCATGGCTATAAATAAGTATGTCATCAAAAAATACAAGCACAAATTTCCGAAGATGCTCTCGGAATATCTCATTCATTAAAGATTGGAATGTGGAAGGAGCATTGGTTAAACCAAAGGGCATTACCTTGAATTCATAATGTCCCTCGTGGGTTCTAAATGCTGTTTTATGTTCATCTCCAGCCATGATTCTGATCTGATGGTATCCGGACTTCAAATCCAGCTTGGTGAAGATGGCGGCTCCTTTTAACTCATCTAACAACTCATCTATAGCCGGTATGGGAAACTTGTCAGGCACCATGATTTTGTTCAAGGCTCTATAGTCCACACAGAATCTCCAGCTTCCATCTTTTTTCTTAACCAACAAAACTGGACTTGAATAAGGACTTTGACTGGGCTGAATGATACCTGCTCTCAACATATCTTTCACCATCTTCTCAATTTCATTTTTTTGAACATGAGGGTACCGATACGGCCGTATGTTAGGAGGTTGTTCGCCTGGTTTGGTTGCTATTGCATGATCATGAGAACGAGTTGGTGGTAACCCTTCAAAAGGTCGACAAACTATAGAGAATTGGTCCAGGAGGTTCTGAATTTCAGGCGCCAATTGTATAGTTTCAGCTGTTGTTTCTTCATTATTCATCCCATTATATTCGATCATGTACCCCTCCCCTCTCTTCTATACGGATCGAATAAATGACTTAAGGAAAACCAAGGCCTTGGTTAGAGCGGGATCTCCTTGTAAACACACCTTGTTTCCTTTCTTACCAATCTTCATGGTCAGTTGCCCCTAGTTAACCTTCACTTCTCCTAAAGATTTTAACCATTCAACTCCTAGTACAACATCCACGCCACTGAGTGGAAAGGGGTAGAAAGTTTGAATAATGTCCAGGCCTTGTACCTGTAACTTGAGGTCATTGCAGCGTTGCTTCCCTTTAATACTAAACCCATCCCCAACAGTGATAGAATAGACGGCAATGTCCTCCACTGGAATTTTTATTTTAGTGACTAATTCCTCAGCTATGAAGTTGTGGGTAGCCCCACTATCAATCAAAATCACAATCTCGGCTTTCTCTAGTCTCCCACATACCTTCATAGTGTGATTCCCTCCAAACCCAACTATGGAGTTTAGTGATAACTCCATTCGAGTTTCATCTTCTTCGGCTTCTTCACTATCTTCAGTGCATATTGGTTCATGGCCTTCGATTCCCTTCTCGGGCTCTAGCTCCAGCAACATCACTTGCAGATTTTTATTTTTGCAGATGTGATTAGGTCCGAATTTATCTGCACATTTGAAACACAAACCAAGCTCTCGCCGACGAGTTAATTCCACGTCTGACAGTCGCTGGGTTCGTCCCCCTGGACGCGACGACGCTGTTCCTGTCGTGTTGCTCGCTACTTTTGAGTCTGCCGTTTTTGTCTTAGCCCGTTTCTGGAGTCCCGAGTGTATTGAAGAGGTGTGCATGCTTTTACTGGGCTCAGCCACATGAGTGATCCGTGTGAAAGGAGTTTGGGCTGATTCATTTTTAAGCCCACTTTGAAAACGCTGGCCTCGCAGAAACCGTGAGTCTTTGGCCTTCTCTATTACCTGATTCCTCTCATCCACCCTAATAGACATCTCCATAATTTCTCTAAGGGTACTGGCGGCCGTGAGCTTTAATTCAGCCCTTATCTCTGGTTTTAGTCCTACACGAAATGCTCCCCCCACACACGATTCTGATGCGTCTCCCACCATAGCTGATACGCGTTCGAACTCCTCCACATACTCGCGCACAGAACGCTCCTGTTTGACTGCAAACATCATCTCATATTCATCCCCAAGCTATGAGGGATGGAATCGACGCAGAAGTTCTTGCTTGAACTCTGACCATTCTCGGATAGGTGCTCGAGTTTCCACCCATTGATACCAGTTAAGAGCCTTACCTTCGAGGCACACGATGGCTGCTTCCAGTCTCTCCATTTCAGCCACAGCATTGATTCGAAAATACCTTTCCACTCTGAAAAGCCACCCGATAGGGTCTTCTCCATCAAATATTGGTAACTGCAGCTTCCTGTACTTCCCTACTTCTTTTTCATGATCTCCGGTGCTTCCTGTAGTCTCTTCATGGCTGGGTTGATCTTGTTCAGGAGGTTGGTCTGCACTTTTCTGTTTCTCTGCTATTTGCTCTAATTTATCTTGCATCGTCTGCATCATCTCCTTCATCATGATCATTTCTTTCGATAGTCCTCCAACAGATTCTTTCAACTCTTGTACCTCGGAATTGGAGTACTGCACTCTTTCGGCCATCTCTCTTGCGCTTATTAGAAGGTCCGAGGATTGCACGGCTCTGATGCCAATTGTTAGAGCTCTGCTCTAAATAACTAATAGAACCAAGCTTTCAATGCAAAGAGAAATAAATGAGGGAAATTCTGAGGTTTTTGATATTAATGCATATGAACTGAATCAGTGTTACAAGAGAAACTCACTGATTCTAGCCAAAACCCTATTCCCAACAACTGAAATTACAAACTAAATGGAAGAACACAGCAACAAGAAAAGGTCTCTCACTGGTGTTCGAGAGACCAGCACTCTCCTCACTTCTGTCTAACTTCTCTAAAACATCCTTGAGTGCCAACAAAAATAATACAGCCAAATAAAGCAAGCAAAAAGGTGACTTCAATATCGAGACTAAATCTAAGCCACCCTACCAAAACATCATGGCATAATCCTTCTTTTCTGGACCCTCAGGATATTAATCCTAACCCAATGGGTATTTCCTTTCTACACCCAACTGCCCCCTTGATCTCCTCTTATAAGTCTGACCATATCTCACGGTCACATCAGATTTCTAATATTTTACTAGGGATGCAATCAATCTGACATCTTCTGGAGTGTGGAACGGGTAATTATCTATTGTCTACTATGATTACTTAGTGCTGTCCATCAGTTTGCGGAGGCTGCTATGTATTACTGTTGGAAATGATTTGGGCAGATTGGGAGTAAGACAGGGTTTGGCCAGCGGTTACCTGTGGAAAATAGCTTGTGCAGTGTAACGTATTTTTACAACACCTGGATCTTTGCTGTTATTTACAGAGCTGCCAATAAAATTCCTAAAGCTGAACAGGCTAACTACACATAGTAGAAACTGTGTTGTGAATAAGGTGTCATCATCCCTAAAATCACCCCCAAGGAGGACAAGCCTTTCTCTTTGAAGCTTGGAAGTGCAATACTAAGGTCGTGCCTTTGCAAAAGATTGAAGTTAGGTTTTGTTTAGTTTTTTTCGTGCGAGATAAGGCTTTTTCTTGTTGTTGTTGTTGTTTTATCATGTGAGAAAGACTTAGCATACGAGTGATGGAATTTATTCTTCACTGTCTGGTTAAAATTCTAATTTCTTTGTGCAAGTGCCAAGAGAAATTTGGCAAGTTTATTGTTATAGCTGGAAAATGATAAAGGTTTTATGTATAGTACCACATTATGAGTTGCTGTCCTTGCAGAATAATTAGTTCGTGACTTCTATATGTTCAGCGAACTTTCTGATTATTATTTATTTCATTCTGTCCATCATAACTTCTAGTCTGCTTGATAAGCCTAGCCTACTTATTTTAATGGACTAATTGCGTTATTTTACTCTGCATTTCATCGGACACCTTATTATTTGACAGGGTAGCTTGGTAGCATGGCAATGCCACAAATGCCCCTTTTATCCATAGCATCACGCTTCATCTTAACGTAACCAGTTTCACCCCACTCTTCACCCCAAGAATTCTTCACAAGCCAGTACTTCTGACCATCTTCTTTGCCATACCCGACTATTGTTACTCCGTGATTGAGGTCCTTTCTGCATGTGCCATTGAAGATACCTTTAGAATAAAGTTGAAAGTAATAGCTACCTGCATCAATTGCTACGGAGACAGGCTGATGAGCAGCTGCAGCTTTCAGTTTCTCCTCATTGTTGGCAGGAACATTTTCATGGCCACTTATATTTACAGCATGACGAGCAGCTTTGACTTTATCACAGGTACCGTCTGTCCCTTTATAAGGATAGTCTTTCTCAGTGGTGATCCCTCCATTCTTCTCGATGAAAGTAAATGCTTTGTCCATGTAGCCACCTAGGCAGCCTAGGTTCCCACCATTAATATCACAGTCTACAAGTTCTTGCTCAGACAAAGACACCAACTTCCCTGTCTTTATTTGGTTGATGCCTTCTACAGCTGCCACTGCAGAGAATGCCCAACAACTTCCTGCATCAAAAGGTTTGTGCCATGATTTACTTCTCAGCTGGCTCCGAGATTCAAAACATACTCAAAAATAAATGAATGAATGAATGAATGAAGTATTAGCAACCGAAATCAGCATTTGATAAATATCAGCAGACTACAAGGATCTCTTCATATATTTTGTTAAGGATCTCGGTTACTTTTGTTCATGCCTCCATGCTCTTATATATCTTATATGCTTGTTTCGTGTATTATGATATTCAAATATTTGGGGAATGCATGGTAATAGTGTACTTGTTTGTTCTTGGGTTCTTCTAAACCATGAACTTGTTTTTGCAAGAAACTTTACCGCATTGGCCTTGATCTTTGATGGGGGTGACTGCACCTCTCTTCCTCCAATCTATGCTTTCTGGCAACGCCCCATGCTTTTCATACCGGAATTGTGTCTGTAATTGCTGTGTAGGTCGAGAACCAAGATATTTACTTCTAAACTCGTCGTTTGTAATGTCAGCAAATCTGTTGTCTGTGAGCTTATAGGTGTAATTCTGGGCGTTGACGCACTCAATAAACCTGATATTGGCTTGGTAAATGCGAAAATGGGCTTCCCATTCTTCCTTATCCTCGTATTGTCGGCCATGTCGTTTCAGCCAACCTTCATACCTCTTCCTGACCACTTCTGTCTCAGTCTCGTCACTCTTGGAAGTGTTAGGACATACCCCTCTCGCTGCTGTTATCCATAAGTTGCAGAACAAAGTAAGAAGGTAGAAGATAACAATGGGGGATGTTGTGGTTGTCTTCATGACTGGCTAATTATGCGGATGTAGTATGAGAGGGTATGTACATGATACGTGCATGAATATTTAATATATGCGGTAGCAGTATGCTGCGAGTTTTGCATTCTTTACACATCTTGCTGTTCTCATTCCTTTCGCACTCGAGAGTTTTAACAAGGCAAGACTGCATATTTCATCTTCTCCTCTGCGTGGCTAGAAAGATGCTTAGGTTGTTAACTTGCTTATGGTTTTCTAACCCAAAAAAGATCAATATAGACAGAACCCGCACGTTTGAATGTCTGATTAGTATTTCCTTCTATCATTGTATATTCCAGAGTTGGTCAGTGCATCTCATATTTGGTTAAGCTGTAATGCGGACAACCTGAGGATTTTAGAATTCGTCAGTTAAATACAAAGATCGGAATGAATCAGTGTTATTTCTCCCCGAAACGAAATTGATTACCAGAAACGTCCCGTGTAAGCACTATCAACCCGCTAGAACAATTTGGTTGAGTTGATGATCAAAAACTCATGAACAGCATATATTTATCTATATATATATATATATATATATTGTGTTACAACTTCTCCCAGAAGTCCAGGTCTAAGAGTTGCCGTCTGAGGTTGTTAACTTTCATCCAAAAGCCGTGGCAATGATAGTGACAAAATCAAATTTTCAATTTGGCCGTTTGGCGCAGAAGGGAATGATGAAGATTACGTGGGCATGTGAATATGTTTTGACTCTGTTCCCCTGAAAATGTCCAAAGCCCGTATATATTAAAACTAGCGAGTGCCTTGGTTTTCAAGCTAGCTATAACCAACAAGTAGCTTTAATACCAGCATGCGTCTCTTGTGCATCGCGGCCGCTATACATCAAATGACTGCCACCGTCATCCTCTACACCAAACAAGTTCAATATATGTAATTCTCTCCCAATAAAACTGATTGACAATCGGGCTTAGAATGTTTTTTTTTTTTTTAAGTAGTATATGTATAAACGTACTTTTTTATTATATTAGAAACTGGTCTGCATTAGATCTCGTCTCAGATCAGTATAAAAGTAAGCCCCAAAAAACGAAGAAGAAGAAGAAGAAACAGAGAGGGGGGTGGAATTAGAGATTAACTGTAAGTTCTGGGTTCTAAAAACCACAATTATGAACCAAAACACATGTCCATTCTCCAAAGACTAATACTATTCAATTAATCATGTATGCAACAGATGATGAGTTAGATAATTAGCCAACCAGATCGCTTTAACATATTTAATGAACTTCAAGGCATTACATTTCGTGGGGATTCCCCTTGTTCAGGATTAGTTGGGATTCTTCATATTCTAACATGCTGAAGGCAAACACAACTCAATATGATTGTGCAATTTTGATTAATTTACCAGTTTCCGGGGGCACTTTTCGTCATCATTTTTCAAAAGAAAGAGGTCTGAATGTGTTGGCATGTTTTGAAATCATATGTAGCATGTAATTAAATACACTGGCAGCTGCCATAAGCTCAGATTCTACTTATGCTACAACTTAAGAAATTGCTTGACTAGACTAAAAATTAAATCCACTAAATTTGAAGCGAAAATATCTTGCAAAATTCAAAACATGCATGTGTCTCAGTAATGGTGAGAGTAGGAGAGAAGAGAAAGTAGGGCCCGGATGAGAAGAGTGGGAGCCCACAAACAGAGATGCCAAATGGTAATTAATAAATTAATAATGACAGTGATAGTCCATGAAGATGCCCTGTGCTGGCAGGCAATTGCTTGATTACAGATCAAGGAGAAAACATAAATAAATACGAACATGCATATCTACATATAGTATGTATGTAATAAATAGACGCTTTCCTGATCTGTAATCACGATTAGGGCCTTGTCAAGCTCTTTTGTGTATCAATTAAGAACTCGAAAAATTCCAATCCATGGAAGAAGATGCCTAGAAGCGCGCGCAGAGAGAGAGAGAGAGAGAGAGAGGGCATATACCCTACATGTGGGAATGGTTTGGAGACAAAGGAAAGAAAGCGTAGAACTTGCAAACAAATCACATGGGAAGAGAGAGGAGGGCATTCTCTTTCACAGCTCATATCCATAAAAATTCTAATTATCTTTTGTTTTTCATTCCATCTTTTGGTATCTTGAAAAACATGAGTATTATCAACACTTACTCGAACTAATTCAAATCCCTCTATAAGACTATTATTATCAACAATGTACAAAATTTGAACTCGAGAACCAATTGAATCAAGCACCCGGATATTATCTTATTACTCTATCCATACTCTTGATGCTTTTTTAACTTAGTTTATTAATTATTAATTAGTAATTTATTAATGACTCACCCACCATGCATAACTACTCCTCCCAAAGTAATAATCAAATGTTCAACCACATGCATTATGCATACCCCGATCTTGTACTGTTCTCTCTCGTCTGAAGACCACTAATTACCCCTTAATTAGTTGGACCTAATTATTGCCAAACCTTAATTTGGTCCTAATTAATATGTTAAGAGAAAATAAACTTTAATTTAATCTGTGGCATAGGAGGTGAGGATTTCAGGTGCATCCAAAATTTAATTTTATTGCCATTAACCTAGAAAAGATGTCACTTGGATTTCTGCTACGATTTCTCCATATCCCCTTTATCTCACAAAGACGCACAATATGTTATAAATGATTTTTTAAATAAAAAAAAGAACCTCTCTTGATTGTGACTCAAAGCTATGAGGAGATATAGGGGGGGAAAAAAGAAGAGAAACGGTTCTAAGTTCTTTAATGGTAGATGACCTGAACCCATTTATTTATTTAAGGCTAAAATACCAATCGTTTTCCATTAAAACAAAATTTCAATATTTATTATATTAAAGATATTTTGATTTTAAGTAAAATTAATGACGAATTGGAAGAGATGAGTGGGTTCTTCTTTGGTTTTTCCTTTATTTTGAAAGCCAACGTATGTACTTATCCAGTACTTGAAATAGTCAGACAAGTAACTTATGGAATACAGGGAAACAAATTAGACGACCAATTCAAGTATCAAGAACATTTATAAAGTTAATGAGTAAATGATACAGTAAAGTATAATGCACGAAACACTAAAAGATATTAGACGGATCAATTCTAAATATAAACTAACTCATCTTGTAATTTGAAAAAGGGTAAGTGACAAAGAACCTTTTGTTTTTGTTTTTCTTTTTTTCTTGGGGGGGTGTTTGGGAAAAAGAC
>NW_026557037.1:0-28783 GCF_029017545.1 Prosopis cineraria | reverse complement strand
GGATTATTGTTCTAAAAAATAAAAAAATGAAAAAAATACCTATTTTTATTATATTTTTTATTCTCAAAACATGTTATATAAAACACTAATTGTAAGAATATTAAAACAAAACAGTTTCAAACATGCCCTTTATTACGTTTCAATTTTAAAACATTAATATTTGTGTTCTCTTTCAAAATTTAAAAACAAGTTGCAAATTCATTCTTTTAAATTATAAAATTGGGAGTTAGTTAAACTTACAAATCTTTGAAGCTATTAGAATAATAATTTTACTACTTTTTAAATTAAATATTAACATCTATATTCCCTTTTAAAGGCTAAAAAATAAATTGCCATTTCATCAATTTAAAATTACAAAATCGAAAGTTAAACTTGCAAATTGTATCCCTTGTTAAAAATTAGACAAATAAGTTGTAAATTCACCATAATAAAATTATATTTATTAGGATAGTGACAAAAATTTACCCTACTTAGTATTCTAAAATTGCTTGGTCCTTAAATGGCATTTTTATTATTATTCTAACAAATTTAGGATATACAATTTTGTATCTCAATTTTACAACTGTATTAATATGCATGTAAAATGAAAAGAGGAGTTTCATGAGCAAAGATAATATAATAACAAAATGTAACTTAATCCCAAGAAAATTCATTTATGCCTCCTATAAAAATTCATTTGCCCATGTATATAAAATAATATATTCTCTTCATTCAAAAATGTAAAGCATTTTTTGAGGAATTTAAATTAAAAAAATGTAAGGTATTTTTAATCTTTTGAGATGTAATTATTGCCTATTTTTCAAAGTGCCCCTATTGATAGTAACTTTATATTTATTATATGGTGTTTAATAAGGATAAATATGAAAAGATAGAGTTAGTTTGAAAGTAGGTAACTATTGAGATTCAAGTTTTTAAAAATGTCTTATATTTTTGAACGGAGGCGGAGAGAGAGTATATAATAAATTTAAATATTTTACGTTTAAATTGTTTTATAAAAAAGTTTAATTTAAATGACTAAATCTTTTGAAAGGAGAATTATATACAAGTTTCAAATAAAAAAATTAATTACTCCATGGATCAAATCCCATGTGGTTAAAGGGGATAAATTTTTACGTGCATTTATGCTTCTAGCCAATCAAAATTTGTGTGCATATAATTGTTGTGTGGTGGATACAGCGTGTTACAATGATTTCAAATAAATTTAAGCTGCTACAGTCAACTGTTACCATGATTATTTGTATTATTGCCTTTGTCGGAGGAGTAAGAGGAAAGAAATTGACATGCTTCTCTGCTCACTTATATAATCTTGAATGTTGCTTTTATGAGCTCTCCGATGGGTTGCTTTTGCCATCACTCTTGAATCACTGTTCTCATGTGCCTGCTTTTTCTCAACTTTCTGAGATCTTGTTCTTGTAAATCCCCAGTGAAACTTCAAAGAAACAGGCCTCGCAAACTTTCATTGGTAGCTAGAATGGTAAGCGTCGTTGATATAGCATCTCCCAGAAACAAGAAAAAGAAAATTATAAGCGTCTTGACAAACCCCAGCAACGCTTTTACTCTGAAGCTTCCTCTGCTTCACATTTCATCAACTTCCTTCAATTGCTTGCGCTTGTTCTAAGCTGCAGCGAGGTAAGCGCTTTTTTTTTTCTTCGTCAACCTTTGCTATCTCAGTGCCTTTCTTTTTCTTATCCTTTGCAAGAGATTCTTTTCGGTCTATCAAACTCCCCTTTCCGTTTTACGTACAGTATTGTGCATTTCTAGCCCTTGCCACGAAGTTTCAGAAAATACCTGAAATTCATAGTACAAAGTGTAAGTATCTTTTGATTTCATGTCCTTAAAAAGTTAGACTTAATTAGAAAATCACATTCACTTTTTTTTTTTTGGGCTAATTGCAATACCTGCGAGATAGTATTTCCCCTCCTCTAGAATTAGCGTTTTAAAAAAAAGTTAGAAAGTATTAATAGTTCTGATGAATAGACATTGGTAAGGATATGATATCAATTTAATCCACATCAATCAAGATTCCGTCAGAAAGCTTGCCCATTTCCATTTCAATCACCTACTTGTCTCTCTGCTCTCATTTTCCACCCATGAAGCTTCTCTTTAATAGTGTTAAAGGATTAAAAAGATTGAAACAGTCAAACAGATCTTTCAAAACATAACCACTATTAAAGTGAAAGCCAAAGAAAAAGGTGGGCTGTTCAGGTGAATAGAAAGAAAAAGAGAGAACTCCGTAGACCCGGGCCGCCAGCATATATGCATTTGTTTACTCCTTTCAAGAGGCAGCATGATAAAACGCTTTTTGGTCCTCTGATTACTTTAATATCATTTCCCATTAACGTTTTCTTTCAGTTAGAGCTTTATTTTATCTCTCAATGAAAACCCAATTATTGATTCTATGCTTCTCTGCTCACTTGTATGTCCCTTCTGCTATAAGATCCAATGGGTTGACTCTGTTGTCATTCTTAAAACACTGCACTTATGTGCCTGCCTTCATCAAAAGCTTTTGAGATCCGGTCCTTCAATTTCCTCCCTGTGAAACTTCAAAGAAACAGGTCTGATATACTTCCATTGGTAGCTAGAGAGGTAAGCGTCATTGAATGAGATAGAGGCCACAGCAATTTTTTGATTCTTAAACTTCTTATTCACATTTAATCAATTTTCTCTTTAGAAGCATACATCTACTTATCCACACCCCTCGTGTTACTTCCACTTGCCCTATGTTGCAGTAATTTAAGTGTTTTTCTTCCCTCTTCAACCTTTGCTATCTCTTTGTCATCCCTTTTCTTCTCCTTTGCAAGAGATTTCCCCTTTCCCTATGAAACTCCTATTACTTATCCTATGCTTGTCTGCCCCTTTATATGTTGCTTTTGCCTTGACTTCAGATGGGTTGACTCTGTTGTCATTGGTCAACCACTGGACTTTTTTGCCTCCTTACTTAAAGTCAAGCTGGAAGTCCATTGATTTCTACGCCTTGCTTATGGATAGGAATACAGTGCGACCAATACAGCAATGTGGTCTTCCTAAACCTCACTACATACTAGGTTTCTGGTAAACTGGGAGCAAAAAATGGATAGTTGACTCACTTGCTGAACCTTCTGTTGGCGACAAATGGTTTCTTCACAACTATATCCCCAGAGTTAGGCAACTACAATCTAGTTGAGTATGTTGATCTTTCTGATAACTATGTTAATGGACACATACCATATATGTTGAAAAAGTTGGGACATTTAAGGTATCTGAGTTTATCTTCTAATCTGCTCACTGGTGAAATTCCTAACTCTTTGTTTCAAATTCCTGAACTGGAGGAGGTTGACCTGCAATAAAACAATCTAACTGGTCACATCCCATCCAATATTGGCAACACGACTAAACTGTTAGTGTTGAACCTATCCAATAATCTATTGTCAGGGATAATTCCTTCTTCCATAGGTAACTGCAGTACACTAAAGGCACTATTTATGAATGATAACAAATTGACAGGAATTCTGCCTCAAAGTTTGAACAATCTCAAGAATCTTACGTATTTTGATGTAAAAAACAATAGTCTTCAAGGCACCATCCCTCTTGGCTGTGGAAGTTATGGCAAATTAGTTATTTTGGACCTATCCTTCAATATATTTAGTAGAGGTATTCCCTCAGGCTTGGGCAACTATAGCAATTTAGCTGAACTTTCTGTTGTGAAGAGCAACTTAGTTGGAAGCATTCTTTTGTCCTTTGGATTATTATTAAATATTTCAATTCTTTGCCTTCCTGAGAGCTATTTTTCTGGAAATAAACCTCCAGAAATTGGCAATTACAGATCTTTGTAGAAGTTACATCTATATTCCAATCAACTGGGGGGAACAATTCCAAATGAATGGGAGGATTGACTAAATTGGAGGACCTTGAATTGTACTCCAACCATTTGACAAGTGAAATTCCACTTATCGTGGAAGATGTAAAATCTTAAGCATATCCTTCTTCAGAATAATAGCTTTTCAGGGAAATTACCTTCAGAGCTTGCTAAGCTCAAGCGTCTGGAAAATATCTCATTGTTTGACAATCAATTCTCTAGATCAATTCCTCAAAGCTTGGGAATCAATAGCAGTTTAATCAAGTTGGACTTGATGAATAATAAGTTCATTAGTAATATCCCTCCAAATCTTTGTTTTAGAAAGCAACTATGCATACTAAGTTTAGGTCGTAATCAACTTCAAAGGGGCTTACCTCATGATTTGGGTAAATGTGCAACTCTTAGGAGGCTTGTTCTCAACGAAAATAATCTTTTTGGGTTTTCTTCCTGAATTTGAAGGTAATTAGAATCTCATATATAGACATCAGCAAGAATAATGTTAGTGGATCAATTCCATCAAGTTTGGGAAACTGCACAAATCTCACTGCTTTAATTTTGTCCATGAATAACATTATAGGGCTTATACCCTTGAAGCTAGGAAATCTTGTCAACCTTCAAGTTTTGAATCTTGCTCACAACAAACTAGAAGGCGCTTTACCAACAAAGCTGTCATACTATACTAAAATGCTAACATTTGATGTGGGATTCAATTTTCTTAACGGTTCATTCCCATCAAGCATGAGGAGCTGGACAGAGTTAACCATATTAATTTTAAGAGATAATCCTTTTAGAGGGGATATCCCATCTTTCTTATCAGAATATGGCTAGCTTCTTAACCTATAACTTAGAAGAAATATGTTTTGGGGGAAAATTCCTACATCAATTGGATCATTATTGAATCTCTTATACAAGTTGAATCTGAGCGTAAATAAATTAATAGGCGAGATTCCTTTTAAAATAGGAAAGTTACAAAAGCTGTAAAGGCTGGATATATCCCCAAACAATTTGACAGGGAGTATACATATTCTTGGTGAACTTTCTTTACTAATAGCAGTCAATACATCATACAACTCATTTGTTGGTCCTTTACCAGAATGGAAAATGCAACGTCCGAATTTATCTCTATCGTCATGCTTGGGCAATGCTGGCCTTTGTGTCTATTGTTCAACCTTAAATGGCTCTACTTGCATAAACTCTAGCCTCTTGAAGCCATGTGACTCTGAATCAACTACCCATAAAGGCAGTAAATGTTCAATTTTATTTATTGCACCTGGATTTGTAGGGTTTGTCATTTGTCTGTCAAGAATACTCCTAATTAATGATCGTCGCTGTCATGAAATATCTCAAGATGGCCACCTCTCTAGCAGAAGTTCTAAGGAGGAGGTCTCTACTCATTATGGGCAATATTTTATCTGAGTTTGGTCAAACATCTACACTGAAGGAGAATGCTGTTTGTAATGAGTTAGAGGCTTTATATTCAAGTGATATAGGTGATTTTAGAATTAGTGACCTGATAAATGATACTACAGAGAATCTAAACGATCAATATATAATCGGCGAAGGTAGGCATGTAATTGTTTATAAAGCCAAATTTGATTTTGGTGTTTTTGTTGTTAAGAAAGTTAAGTTTGCACAGAGCAAGAGGAGGCAATTAAACATGGTTAGAGAAGTTGGAATGTGTGGGAATATTGTATCATTATTGTGAATAATTAGCATTCATTGTCATTATGAGGCTTTATTAGCATTTATTAGGTTTTACCTCCCTTGATGTGTATATATGGCCTTAGTTTGTAATTAGAAAGCATATGAATGAGAAATGTACTTTTTCCTTCTCAAAATATCACATGGTATCAAAGTATCAAGCTCAAAAATTTAAATTAGGTTAGTTCTAGAATGGCTAGAATGAGACTTTTTGAACAGTACATGAGACAATGGTAGAGCGAGTTTTGAATCTCATCGCCACCCTAGATGTACTCAAGAGGCTCTGAACGACAAAACCTAGGATCGCGATGACAAATGGCAGCGCATGTGGACCACACGTGCCACCCCTACGAACTACGTCAGCAAGCTTTCGGCGACATATAGTGGCTTCATTTTGGACGTGATCTTCTCAAACTGTGACGACGCACTCTCTCCGGCCAGATCTAGTACAATCCGATGTATGGGTACATCTTTTTTGAACCATATCAGGTCGTATGGTATTGTTAGTGCCCTAGTTTGCTAAGTTTGGAGTTATATTGGGTTGTGGCTTCTATTTTTAGTCTATTATGAAGCCTTTCCCTTATTTGAAGTGCTATATATACTCTTCTATAGTGTCGTGACTAATTTTTCCAGATTTGCACCTGTAGCATTAGTGGCAAAAAGGGGTTCCTTTCTTCAAGCTTTAAAGACAACTTGAAGTGCAGTGGTATGTGTAATATCCCAAAAATTTTAAGACTTGAATTTATTGTTTTAAAAAAATAAAATATCTATAATTAAATTAAAATTTAGAATAATTTAATAGAGGTCCAGGGTTTGAATTTTTCTTAGCAAAAGTTTGATTTTATTTGATTTTTAACTATGAAAAAAATTACCAAAGTTGACCCGGACTTTTATGCTATAACAAAAAATGTTGGGCCCTTTCTTGTAATTTTTCCCAAACATTTAGATTAGCTTTTTTAAGGGGAAAACAGACGCAGAAACGCAGAGAAAGGAAAGGAAAGGAAACGCATGAGAGGGAGAGAGGAAGAAGAGAAGAGAAAGGGAGGAGTTAGGCTTGGATCTAAGAGTCTTTGCGACCGTTGCGAGCTCGGCTACACGATAGGTAAACTCCCTACTTAAATCCTCTTCTCTTTCTCTTGATTTTCTTCAATTTATGGAAGAAAAAATTTTTGAATTTTAATTCCAAAGGCTTTATTCTTGTAAGCTTTTATTTCTTTGGATCTTAAGGAGGATGTTTTGAGTTTTTATATAGTGATCTAATGTTTTGAGTGGATAATTGGATGAAAAGAGGTGTTTTGGGCACAAATTAAACCTTGAGAGATTGATTGATTTAGTTATAATTTTGCTATTTGAGCTCAATAAGATTTAAATTAAGGTTTGGTTTTCATTATAAGGGCTAATGGTGAAAGTTGGTGGCACTAAATAAAGGTTTTTAATTGATTAAAAATTATATAAATTGAAAATTAGCCTAGTGATGGCTAATAAATGGTTTTAGTGATTAAGTGATACTATGTGAATGGTTGGTTTAATATATGGACCATTAGGATGGATTACGACTCAGTGACCCAGTTGTGTGGTATGAGTTATAGTCTTCATTAATTCTATTTGTCATGATAAGTGATGTGGATCACTTATATGTTGTAGGGATTGTTGGTGGAATTTGTTCAGAAGTTAAGGAACAAACCAAGTTTTATTTTGTACAAAAGGAACCCTTTTGGTACCAAAGGGTTAAGGTAACAGGGGAATTTATATTTCTTATTACTTTGTTTTAACTATTTTTGAATAAATATTACTAGCCATCATGCATTACATATTTTAAAAGATTAAATGTGCTTTATAAGGGATTATGGGGTACTATTTTGATTATAGTGCAAATATGTTTTCTAATTGTTTAATAACAATGTTTTTATGGAAACGAGATTTATAAATGTTATACTACTTTAAAGTGTTGAATGGTCAATACTCAGGAAAGGTAGACAAGAGTAAAAGGCATGATCTCAGTGGGAGTTCACGAATGAGAAGGTGTGAATTTTTGATATTCTATAGCACACTGTCAGTACTCAGTGTTGTCTTACGTATTGTGGGCTCAGTGCACTAAAGTGGTTAGTATATTGAGTGTTCGACAGCTCTCAGTGGGGGACGGAATCAGACATATGAAGTGTGAGGTTGAGTGCCTAGGCCAAGGTAGCCCTCACATGGAGAGTAAGTTGGGCTGGCTCTGGGAGGGAGTTAGCTTCGATTGCTTAGGATTCACGTTGAAGGGGCATAGGAGGTTCAGTGGATTAGATCATGTCTTATATTTTGTTTTGTGCTTGTGGAGGTATAAATAGGCATAATGTTTACCTGCGAGTTAAAGAGTGCCAGGGGCATTCTGTTAGTCATGAAAGGCCATACCGGCCTATGTCATGCATTCATACATTTTAAATAGCTAAATTACATACTATGTTGAATTTATTATTCGTTTATTTGATTATGGCTTACTTTGTAATAATCAATGTAGATTTCTCTGTTATTGAGACTGTGGTTGTCTCACCCCTTTCTTTTCAATATTTTCAGGTCCAGGCAAAGGATCCAATGGTGGACGGGGAAAGGAGTAAAGCTAGGGGTTTGCTTGTGATTTGTAAAGAACTGCAACCCCTTTCTTTTGAGCAAATATATTGTAATGTATTTAGGATTAGGGTGCCAGTAGGATATGATTATGTATGTGTGTGTGAATATGTGTGGATTGTGTGCTTGTATGAATTTTTGTCTGTTTATAGACTTGTGGCTAGGAAACTTGGTTATGGTGTGTGGTTTTGATGGATTTACTTAGTAGACCAAGTTTCTATTACAAGCAGATATTTATTTTGATATATATATGTGATTCTATAAGCAAATGCAAAGTGGTTGCATTGCAAATGATGTGCTATGAGTAAACATACACCTTGGATAGAGAGAATGGATGCGTGGGCCCCACAAGGAACTCTGAGCCAAGTGAAAATATTTAACATATGTATTTATATAAATACATGATATTTGGATTGATTTGTGACCACTCTTGTATGATTTGTGCATTTTGGGGGTTTAGGGTCCATTTTGAGAAATGGCACCCGAGTGGTCAAATTTTGATGTATGGGAGTTTTCCATCATTTGAATGTTCTATCAGGTGTTTTTAGTCTTATTTGACATGTCCAAAGTGTTCCCACAGGTTTGTGACCATTAGGATAAGATTTGGACAATTTTGAAAATGGTTTTTATCAAAAAGTTACACTTTTGCATCTGGGTGTCCAAATCTTAATCTGACCGTTGGATTTCTCTAAGATTTGGGTCACAAGTAAAACCTTTTATAAGCTTCGTGTGGAATTTCGAATCATGTCGATCGGATATCGGATGGAGAAACGGCGTACTCCGGAATTTGGTCTGGAGGTGTTGTCATGACAGCATTTCATTGCTGTCATGACAGCTACAGTAGTGATATTGCAACCTGCACAAAATTCAATCCGTTCGTTGGATCTTTTTAAAATTTGGTATGCTAATAGTATTCTTTAAAAGTGACATGTGGGCTTTGGAATCACTCTGATCGGAGATCGGATGATGAAATGGTGCATTCCGAAAGTTGGTCCGGAAGTGCTGTCATGACAACTTTTTAGCTGTCATGACAGCAAAAGTGACCAAATTTGTAACATGTCAAATTTTTAATCCGACTGTTGGATCTTTTAAAATTTGGTTCACTTATAGTACCCTTTGAATATGACATGTAAGTTTTAAAATTTCTTTGATCGAAGATAGGAAGACAGAACGATGCCTCCCTGAAGTTGACTCGAGAGTGCTGTCATGACAGCAATTTAATGCTGTCATGACAACATATTTTTACCCTTCTTCCGCTTAACTTGCTTTCGTCGCTATAGGTAGAACCTATAAATTTTTTAAAAGGCTTCAAATGTTTACTTTGCAATTGTGTATTTGTTTAGTGATTTAAATGGTTTATTTCCTAAGTTGGTTTTAGGATTAATTCCTTAACCACACTTAGCTTATTTGAATTGTGTGATTTTTGGATAACACTCGGGGCAAGTGTTATAGTATGGATTATGAATTCCAAGGCATTTGATCATATGAGTAACTGTCATCAATTGTTTACCACTTATACCCCATGTGTTGGAAATGTTAAAGCCAAAATTGCAGATAGCTCCTTAGCACTTGTGGTAAGGAAAGGGAGTATCCGTATATTAGATTATATTGTTTTAGAATCTCTTCTCCATGTGCCAAAACTTGATTGTAATTTGCTTTCAATTAGTTAATTGACCAGGCAGTCAAATTGTTTTGCTAAATTTCTCATGTCCCGTTGTGTGTTTCAAGACTTACCATCTGGTGTGACAATCGACAATGCCAAGGAATATGAGGGGCTCTATTATTTAGAGGTCGTCACTCGAGTGGATAACTCACCTATTATTGGTAATTTTGTGTCTACCTCTAACATTAATAATTTCATGTTATGGCATAAAAGAATGGGTCATCCTAATTTTCATTACCTTCAATGAGTGTTTCCAACCTTATGCCCCAACTTGAATTATAGTGAAATCTAATATGAGGTGTGTGAACTTGCCAAACATCATTAAACTTCCTTTTTTTAAAGCCAAATACACACCCACCAAACCTTTCATAATTATACACAATAACCTGTGGGGGCCATCTCGTATTCCAAATCGTACTTAAACAAAATAGTTCATTTCCTTCATTAATGACCATACTCATATTTGTTAGGTTTATCTTTTAAAGAACAAGTCTGAGGCTGCTTCTACATTCATGAGTTTCTTTACCATGATCAAAAACCAATTCAATACCAATATCCAAGTCTTACACACTGATAATGATACTGAGTACTTCAACCAGTCTTTAAATCATTTCCTTTAGATGCATGGTATTATCCATACAAGTATTTGTGCCTATACCCCTTAACAAAATAGGGTCGTAGAAAGAAAAAATAGACATATCCTTAAAGTTGCAAGAGCACTCATGTTCACTTGCAATGTGTCGAAGTTTTATTAGGGGGATACCATTTTAAACCGTGACTTATCTCATCAATTGAATGCCCAGTCAAATCTTATCCTTTGAAACTCTTCTCCAAAAATTGCAAAGTATTTTTCCCTACATCCCACATTGAAACCAAACTTTTGCTTTATGTATTTGGTTGCATAGCCTTTATTCATATCCACTAAAAAAGTAAACTTGAATCTCGAGCTATCAAGTGCATCTTTCTTGGCTATTCTCCTACTCAAAAAGAATACAAATGTTTTGATCCTGTTTCTAAACGCACCCTTATAAGCCTTGATGTTACCTTCCATGAAGAAACTCCTTTTTATTCTAATTCTTCAATTTAGGGGGAGAGTATAGATTAATCTCAGACTTAGGATCTAGTATCTTACACAGAATATGTACTTCTTGAGCCCTCACTAAAACCATTACCCTCACCATATTTTCCATCAAACACCCCACCTTTACCAACCTCTTCTCTTATGCCAAAGTTTAGGGAAAACAAGAAAACAGAGGGAGATGTAGAAAGTCCACAAAAGAAAGAGTTATTGGTTTACACTCGAAAGAAGAAATCAAAAAATAGTAAGCAACTTGTATTTGAGGCACCAAGAGAGTCAGAACCAGAGGAAGTTCTTGAATCTAAAGTACCAAGAACTGATCTATCTAGTAAGCCAAATGATTTAGAACAAGTAAATTTGCGAAACTTGATCTTCCTATTGCTCTTCGGAAACAACCTTGTACTTGTGCTTTACATCTGATTCAAAAGCATGTATCATACAAGGCTCTCTCTCCTGGTTATCGGGCCTTTATCACTAATTTGGATAAAGTTGTTATTCCTAACAACATCCAAGAGAAACTGGAAATACTAGAATGGAGAAATGCAGTTATGGAGGAAATAAGAGCTTTAAGAAAAATGGAACATGGGAGATTGTTGAGAGACCTAAAGGTAAGAACCTAGTTAGTTGCAAGTGGGTCTTTATCCTAAAATATAAGGCTAATAGCACACTTGACAAGTTAAAGGCACGGTTAGTAGCAAGGGGTTTCACCCAGACATATGGTATAGACTATAATGAGAAGTTTGCGTCAATGACAAAACTAAACACTATTAGAATTCTATTGTCAGTAGCAGCCAATCTTGAATGGCAACTTTATCAATTAGATATCAAGAATGCCTTTTAAACAGAGAATTAAAGGAAGAAGTCTATATAACTCTACTTTTAGGGTTTGATAGAGCAGAAGTGACAAAGTATGCTGGCTAAAATAATCCTTATATGGCTTAAAACAATCACTTAGAGCTTAGTTTGACAAGTTCTCAAGGGTCCTAAAGTTAGAAGGTTATAAACAAGGATTATCAGATCATATAATGTTTGTTAAGGCTAAGGGAGCTAAGAAGTGCATCCTTATTGTGTATATAAATGATATAATTCTTACAGGAGATCATGTTGGGGAAATAGCAAGGATAAAGACTATCCTTGGTAGGTAATTTGAAGTCAAGGATCTCGGAAATTTGAAGTATTTTTTTGGGATGGAAGTTGCGAGGTCAAAATGAGGCATATATGTATCTTAGAGGAAGTACGTACTTGATCTTCTCAAGGAAATTGGCATGTTAAGTTGTAAACCTGAGGAAACTCCTGTTGTGGTCTTAAAAAAGAAGAAACTTGAGAAAAACAACAAGGAGGAGTTAAAAGGAGAAGACAACTTTGATAATGAGGTTGAAGAAAAAGAAGATAATGAAAAAAAAAAAAGAAACAGTTGATAAAGACAAATATCAGAGATTAGCTGGAAAGTTAATTTATCTATCCCATATAAGGCTAGATATTGCATTTGCTGTCAATGTAGCAAGTCAATGATCTAAGAAAGAAACCCTTGGGAGCTGTATATAAGATTCTCAAATACCTTAAAGGTACACCTAGTAAGGTATTGCTATTCAAGAAGCATGATCAGAGGATGATTGAGATCTATACAGATGCATACTGGGGGGACCTATAGAGACAAGAGATCCATCTTTGGCTATTACTCATTTGTGTGGGGAAACCTTGTGACTTGGAAAAGTAAAAAACAAAGAGTTGTATCCATAAGCAGTGTTGAATCAGAATTGAGAGCATTAGCTCAAGCAATCATAGAAGAACTATAGATAAGAAGGGTCATAGAAGAAATACAAGTCAGAATTGATCCACCAATGAAGTTGTATTGTGACAACAAGGCTATCATAAGTACGGCATTAAATCTTATACAACATGAGAGATCTAAGCATTTTAAAGTGGATAGGCATTTTATCAAAGAGAAAGTAGAGAAAGGCATTGTATGTTTGACATACCTACCTACTAAGTTACAAGCTGCTGATGTGTTCACTAAAGGACTACCTAAGCCTGCCTTTGAGAGTCGTATAAGTAAGTTAGACATGATTAGCATCTATGATCCAACTTTAGGGGGAGTGTGGGAATATTGTGTCATTATTGTGAATAATTAGCATTTATTGTCATTATTAGGCTTTATTAGCATTTATTAGGTTTTACCTCGATTTGTATATATAACCTCATTTGTACATTAGAAAACACATGAATGAGAAATATACTTTTTCTCTCTTAAAATACCATAAAATGGCTAGGAAGATTAAGCATCAAAATGTGACAAGATGCATAGGCTTTTGGATGGGTGACGAGTTTGGTCTAACCATCAACAGGTACATGGAAAATGGAAGCCTCCATAGTGTTTTGCATAAAAACAATCTACAAACATGCTTAGGTTGGAATATCTGCTATAAGATTACTATTGGAACTACAAAGGACTGGCATATCTCCATCACAACTTTGATCCTCCTATATTGCATTGAGATATCAACCACAAGAATATTCTCCTTGACTCTGATATGCAACCTTACATTACTGATTTTGGTATTTCCATGCTTTGAATCAGTCCTCTACTGTGATGCGTATGCAGTTTAAATATCATCTAGGTACATGAGGGTTTATGGCTCCAGGTAAATTGCTTTTGTTTTACACTTGTGTACTCATTTTCTATTGTCACATGCTAATAAAACTAGAATAAATTTAGCCTATAAGAAGACATGATATACCCGAAGATGTACCAACAATAAAGGTAAGTGTGTAGGTAAAAGAGGGGTACCATTTTCATCCACATTGAGCAATTGCTAGTTCCTTTTCTCATAAACTAATGAAAATAGGCCAAACATACAATCCTCTTTAATTTATGTTGTTAAAGTTGTCTGACAAAGATTGCATATGCGATAGTGCCAAGGTGTGAGCTTAACTATAGTTATGGAGTAGTTTTGCTTGAGCTAATAACTAGAAAGAAATTATTAGATTACCATTTTTGAGGAGGAGGAACCACTATAGTAGGGTGGATTAAATCTACGTGGAGGAGAACAAGAAAACTTAAAGAGATTGTTAATTCTAACCTTGTATAGGAGCTTTCAGATGTAAATGTGAAGGCACAAATTATAAAAGTGCTCTGGTTGCTTTAATATGTACTTAGAAAGATCCAAGAAAGAGACTGAAAATGATAGATATGTTTATGAAGTAAACCCAGCACACATGAGTATGGTCATCTATGAATGTAACAAACCATTTGGCTTGAGTCTGGTTTGGAACATGGGAAAGACCTGCTGGAAATTGTGCCCTAGAGCCAATCATATATACACATTGTTAGTAATGAATTTCTCTTTTATTATCATAAACAGTTGCATGTTTATATGATAATTGTATCCTTGAACAAACTATAGTGATTGTCCTAAATGTTCCTGATCGGTCATCTTTATGAAACAAGACTAGTATGACTTTAATTAATTATAGAGATACAAATTAAAGTCATAAGCACTTAAAAGAGGACAAGATGCTAGACAACCTGCTATGAGAAAACAATATGGTACAAGTTATAAGCTTATCTCATATGTAACTATATCACTGATCCCTTTGACCTGAGATCATCATGGATTCCTACATGATGACCACTGAACTTTGACCTAGTCAAAAGTCACATTTAACCGGTGACATAAAGGCTAGATTGAGATTAGTGATAGTCATGAGAGAGAATATGAGTGGTCAAGATGGAATTTGTCCCTCACATTAAGTGAGAGATATTACTGGGCCCCTCGATGAGTAAGACTGAGAAAATGTATGGCCATACAATAGAAAGAATTTTTTCATTGCTACTGTCAGTCTACTCAGAGATAACAAAAGTAATGGTCAATAAAGGAGAATGACAATTTCATGTATTATACTTAACCGAAATATCACGTGACAAAAGGATGTAATATGGTTGTATGATAGGTTACATTAGATCATCGATTCCCATGTGAATTGTATAGTTTTAATGTCTTGCTAAAGGCCACTTATGACTTGTAGGCTAATAGCATAATTAACCTATTACAATTTTCATATGGGTTTATAGGGTCATACATAAGAATAGCCAACTTAAGTTATATGTCCCAAGTTCGTTGGATCTAGAAATGTCTAGATTTCAATGAATGTAATATAGGGGTGAATGAATTAAATATATATATATATATATATATTAGATGAGCTATTTGTATGGATATCGGTAGAGGTAGAGCAGAGCTTTACTTGTCAGTCCTGAGATCCAACCTCTGAAGAGAACGTGCACCAGTTTGAAAGAATAAAAGATAACTCTTCTATCTACTTGACTTAAATGAGTTGTTCAGTTTTATCCGGATAGGAGAGACTTTAAAATTTTAAACTTCTACGTGGCCTCCCTATCCAACAGACCCCACACATCATTAGGAATGATAGAAAAAAGGTTTAGACAGTTTGTATTCAGAGTGTGAAAGTGAAGAATGATGGTGTTTAGCCAATTCCACAAGTATCACAATGACAAAGTAGAAATTTTATTGAATGAAAATAAGGAAACAAACAATATCAAGTACTGGACATTGGGATGACCCATTCTTTTATGCCATAATAAAATATCATTATCAGAGGTGGACACAGATTACACCGAATGTGAGGCCAGAAAACTACTCACGGTTGATTCATTAAGGTAGTATAGCCTATCATACTCCTCAACACTGCCAATCATCTTTCCCAATGTGAGATCCTGAAGTACAATGAGTAGAGAAAAATGAGTTCTACAACGAGCTTGTTTAGTCAACTTGCTTAGGATAAAAAATTACAAGCTAAGTATGGAATATGAAGAACTGAATCCAATTGTAAAAATTCAAAAAATAGTAATGCTTCCCTTTCTAGCAATAGAGGAAGATATTCTATTAGCAATATCAATTTTCTCACGTCCACTACATGGAAAATATGATATCAATAATGTGTCATCTGTTGTTATGTGATCTGAGGCCCAGAGTCAACAATCCACTGCGATTTATGATGGAAGGAGGTATTTTAATGCATAATGATTATTCCTTGCTTAGCCACAAAATAGGTGTGTGGGTTTTGAGATAGTGTTCAAGTCGTTATAAAGTATTAACACTCCAGGAGCTTAATTAACTAGTCTTTATCCATTTAAGGGATAAGAACAGATTTGTCTAGGGCATTTTTAGAAGTAGTTTGATATCTATGTGCCTTACCCTTGTGTGGTTTCTAATCAGCAGGCTTCCCATGAAGATCCCAACACTTGTCCTTTGTGTGACTAGTCTTTTTACAATGATCACATGAGATTTTCCCTTTTGTCTCTTCATACCTTGATCAAAGTTCCTACTTACTAAGGCAGAAGGTTTAGAAGAGGAAGATAGAGGAACAGGGTCAGTAAGCTCACCTTTCGGCGAGAAGTCTCTTTGCGAATTCTCCAAATGCATCTCGTGTTGAGGGTTATGGCGAGCGAGCTAGGATTCTGCTTCGGGCATCATCTATTGAGTGATGAAGACTAGTCAAGAATTGAAATACCCGCTCTTCCTTAACTTTTTTTGTACCTTGCTACATCACGAGCACAAGACCATTCTCCTCTGTGTTGAGGCGATCTCATGCCATATTACAAATCGTTCTAACCAATATTCAGTCAAATCATGTTCAGCTTGTGCTTAATCTACCAGCTTCAAGGTTTTAGCTCATATGTTCAAGCATTGTCTTCACCATCTGAGTATGATTCTCGAGTAAACTTCCTAGATCTCTCGCAGTAGGCAAAAACATGAAAGAGCGTCGAACTATGGAGTCATAGCTGGGACTAACCATGAAGCAACTAGCGAGTTCTCGATCTCCCACTTGACAAGGCTATGCATCTGACTCATCTGGTTACCTTAAAAGTACGATGATGAAGCCTAGTTGCTTACGACCACCAATAACGAGCTGTATAGCTTGAAGCCTACTCACGGTAAATGTCTATTGAATTTATAAGACACCAGAGAATAGAGATCCTTCGGCAAAACTCAACCCAAGGGAAGTTTTGCCATAAAGTGTATGATAGAGAGTTTCTGACGCTCGAGCCCATAGACGAAGGTCTTGAGTTGCTTGATTGTGACTCCTTTGCTGTGTCGCACGTTGTTGTCTGTGTTTTTTGGTCAGAACTGTCAATCAGCTTTGATACCATGAAGGTATTTTGACTAGAATAATGATATATTATTTCATTGTGTAGATATATACATCATACAAGGCTGACTGTATGAGGAAATAATCAGAAGAAAAAAATCAAATCCTTATTTACCTTTATAATCTTGTCTAATCATGTCCCTATAAATCAGAATCATATCCCTATTAATTAGAAAAGAACATTTTTTAATTAATTATATTTCACAAAATAGCCACTGGAATTGCTCATGGTTGGCCTATCTCCATTATGATTGTTATCCTATTGTATACACTGTGCCATCAAACAAAAAATATACTTCTAGATTTTGATATAGAGCCTCATATTGCTAATTTTGGTATTGCCAAACTTTTGAGGGATGAATATTCTACAGCAGGTACTTCTTTTACTCTTATTGTGTCTTCTCTTCTTTTCTATTTTCAAATGCTCACATAAAACGAAGTGCATGTTTGGTATATTGAAATGACGGAAAAGTGTTTTCTAGAAAGGAAAAGTGAAATGCATCTAGAAGAAAATGGGATAAATGTATCTCTTTTCTTTTCTCAAAATACTTTTCTACTTACCAAGTGATGCATAACATCTTTCCATTGGCCTGGATAGAAAATACACATACAACAACATTACTAGGGAGTCTGATGTGTATAGTTATGGGGTAGTGTGCTTCAATTGATAACTAGAAAGCAATAGATCATCATTGATGTGTGGATTTGAGATAGGGGTTTGGGTCAAAAGTCTGTGCGAGGAGATAGGAGACATTTGTAAAATTGTTAATTCAAGCCTTGCAAAGGAGATTTTGAATTTAGATTCCAATATACTCCCACAAGTCACAAAAGTGCTTTCCATGGCTCTAAGATGCACTGAGGAGAATCCACACATGAGAACAACTATGAGAGATGTTATCAAAACATTAGTGAGATAGCAATCCCAAGGAAAAGATGTAAAAAGTTTCCAAGTTTCAACCCTTAGTGCTCAGTGTTCAGTTGTATCCACATATGCACTCGGATTAGTAAGACCATGTGCTTGTGTAATTAAAATGATGAAACTTTTAATCCTTTAACCTTTATTTCAATTATCAATATAATTCCTTAAGTTTAATTTTATTAATTTAATCCTTTACGTTTTCTTAAATAAATTGTTTAAGTTTTGAAATACAAATTGAATCTTAAATTATTGGATGTGTAAAATATGTTGATAATTTGCTTTTATGGTATGGATTGTTTTGAATCATTTGGGAAAAGAAAGGTACGAGACACTAACCCCATGACCTATCAGTGCCTGTAGCTTGAAGGAGATATAATCTGTTGTCATGCTCCCGCAATATTACTGCATAACATTACCCGGGACCATCTTTGTTCAACTAAGGTTGTAAATTATTAACTCAGTTTTGTTTATTATGACTATACTCCCTTTTGTTTGATGATGACAACTTTAAGGTCTTATATATGCCTTTTGGGTTAAAAAAAAAAATCTTAAGAAAAATGACAAAAAAAATCCTTTTAAAATATGAAATGACAATAAGATCTTGTAGAATGTCATAATTTTTTTTTAAGTCTTATGGATCTTTTTTAACATTAATAATTTTTGGTGCAATACTAAAGTAACCCCAGTTTTGAAATAAAAAAGAAAAATATCAACAACCACTTTAGTTAAAAGCATGATTATTTTTCTTTTGCCAATAACTAAAACGAACACAAGCAATTACTAATTTCTTCGGTTAATTTTTTTATAATTGAAGTCTAAGTATTACAAATATCTAAACTATTTTAGTTTTAAGCAATGATTACTTTTTTTTTTAGCAATGACTAAACAAAATATGCAATTACAACTTTCCTTGAACATTTTTTATTCATTGGAGTCTAAGTGTGTAAATATCAGTGATTACTTTAATTTGTTAATTACTACTTTTCTTCTGCAATGATTAAAATGAAACAAGCTATATAACTTTCCTTAATAAAATTTTGCGCAGAAAAGTTTAATTACTTGTTATATTCTAATTATTGTCAAAAGAAAAGTAGTCATTAATATTTACTTTTTTGGGACTAAAGCTATTTCCTTTTTATTTTAGAATGAGGATATTTAGTTATTTCATCAAAATCATGAATATCATAAAGGTCTCTAGGAATTTAAGAATAATTATGGCATTTCAAAGGACCTAATTGTCATGTACATATTTGGAAAAATTGTTATGTCATTTTCCCAACATCTTGTGTCGTTGTTTGTTTAAATGTTCTATAATCTTTTTGGTAGCAGGGAATTATTTTTTGTTTATTATGTTGTTCCTATCATTGTACAATAAATTTATTGTTTTATTATTTTAATAGCACAAAAATAAAATATTTTTTAGTTAAATAAAACACTCTTTTTACTACTCTTTGGGAACTTATGAGATCCATAATTTTAAATTTTTATAGGAATAAATATCATTTGCCATTAATTCATAGTAAGATTCTACAATCTAAATGTGTCATGTGTCGTGTGCTTGTGAAAGAGAAAGAGAGCAGTTGTAGATATTGCTATACATAATTTGTGAAAGCCTTTTTGTTTATATTTAAAAAGTCATTGGCATCTGTTGCCCCCAAAAAAAAAAAAAAAGTCGTGTCGTGGGCATCTATTCATCTAATGACTTTGCATTTGATTTATATTAAAAAGAAAAGCCATCGAAATGATTTAGAGTGTAACTTATAATAACTAAATAGATGCAAAAAAAAGTATAAATTTTAAAATTGCTTAAATTCTCGTGATGAAAAAATTTCTCAAATCCTATAAAAATAAATTATGTATAAAAAAATCTATTCATAAATTAAGTATTTATCTAAGAGTGAAATATAATTTTGGCCCCAAAAAAAAATGAAAATTTTACAAGTTACATTGCATTATGTTTTTTCAAAAATTTTGCCAAAGGCCCCAAATTTGGTCGACATAGTACAACGTTGGTTCTGTACCCAAGTTTCAGAATATAGGGCAAACAGAAAAAATTAGAACATATGTCAGTACCATGCAAGTGTAAGGATCTTTCAATTTCATGTCCTAAATGTTATTATAACTAATTAAAAAAGTCCCAAATCACAAAGATTGAGGCAACTTTTTATTTTAAAAAAATTAATTATTTAGTTCATACCTTTCATTTATTTGTAACTTAATCTATTAACTTTTAATTCAGTCTGACAAAATACAACTCAATTGTTATAGTTGTAGCCATAAAACATTAAAAAAAATTACATATAGATCCTATGAAGTAAACTTTATTTACAAAAAAAGTCTGACAAAATTTGAAAAAAATAATTAGATCCCAAAAGACCTAAGTGTAATTTAAAATTAAAATAAAAAATAATAATAATTAAATATATATACATTATATCAGTCAAATAATTTCAACTACTTTATTAATATTTTACAACTATAATTTTAACTGTTTACATTATAATTTTATATATTTAATAATTAAAACTGATCAATTTAACTATTAAATATATGAAGTTGTAGTTGTAAAGAGTTGAAATTATAGTTGTAAATTATTGATAAAGTAGTTTATAAATAATTAATATAAATTTGTTAAAAATAAATGATTGTTTAACTATTTGAATATGTAAAGTTATAGTTGTAAAAATTATAATTATAATTATAAATTTTTAATGAATTAGTTATGAATTAATTATTTGATTGATGTAATATATTTAACAAGAATATTATTATCTTTTACCTAATTTTAAATTACATAGTCGTGATTTTTGAATTTATGGGACTTATTAGTAAATAAATTGACTTCCAAAATTTATATGTAATTTTTTCAATATAATCTATATGTTTTGAAGAAATAATTTATTTTTATAACTTTAATTCTAAAATACAAGGATCAATATTTTAAATAATAAAAATTATATAAATGAATTGTATTAAATTAAAATTTAGAGAGTTCAATGAAATTAAAATTATAAGAGTTAAGTTATATTAAATTAAAATCAATAACTAATTTTTAATCAAATCAAAATTATAGGTATGCAATGTTAAGTTTTTCATTATTTAAATTTAAATTGGGACTCGGAATGCAAAAGGGCCAAAGGGAGGCAAAAGCAAAGAAAGAGGAGAAAGATACGAAAGGAACAGCAGCACAATGATGAAACATTGAAAATGATATTATTTAATCCACAACGATCTAGAAGCGGAGCTGGTTGGAGTCGGCTTTGTTCGCCTACGATTCGCTCCTCCCTTCGCTCCTCTGCACCCGGGAGAAATTGGTCCAAATTAATTTAAATAATTCAAATTTATTTTTTATTTTATTTTTAAAATATTAAAATAAAATATTTATAAAAATTATAAAAAAAATATATTGTAATAAATTTGATCACCAACTTGACAATCTAAATTTATATTATAAAAATAAATATTATAAAATAATTTAATAAATATGTTTATTGTTGTTTTGGACAATATATTGATTTAAATTAATCAGTCTAATTTAATATTATAATTTTTTAAAATTTTTATAAATTGACCGTTTTTGGTTACAAAAATTTAGATTGTTTAGATTGGTGATCAGATTTATTACAATATCTTTTTTTATAATTTTTTTATAAGTATTTTATTTAATAAATATAAAATAAAAATCAAAAAGGATTAAATCTGGACAGTGTAGCTTAGCTCAAGGATTAAGAGAGGAGCAAGGGAGGAGGAGCAAAGTCGACTTTGAATTGGCTTGGGTGAACCATCCACACATTTTATTTTATTTTTATTTAATATTTATTAAAATAAAAATTATAAAAATTTTAATAAATCTACTTACCAATATAAAAATATAATTTAAACAGTTAAATATTTAATTTTGATACAAAAAAAACTATCTAATTTAATAATAAAAAAATTTATAACATTACAAAATTTATGTTCCAGTTTCAATTTAACATTAAAATTTTAAAATTTTTATTTCAGAATATTAATATTTAAAATAAAGATAATATCTAAACTTACACTTTAAAAAATGAGAAAAAAAGTTTTCAAATAAAAATTTTAGAATTAAACTGTTTCGAAATATATTCTGAATAATTAATTTATATAAAGTTTAAAAAATTTTAATATTAAATTAAACCATAAAATAAATTTATGTTGTTTAAATTGGCAATAAAATAGATCTATTATTTTTTTATAATTTTTATTTTAATAATTATAAAGTAAACAATAAAATAAATTTTTTTAATTTAAACCGCCTGGATTATCTGGATGTTATGCGATGACCACTCAAACCGGTCTTGTCTAGGAGCTTTCTACCGGTCAACCGTGTCTCCACCCACCTTCCACCTCATACAGCTTTATCCTAGGGCAAGGTAAGCTCTTCTTGGTCCTCTGAATGCATATTTTAATCACCTTTAACCCTTCTGGTTCTCTCTATGAACCCTTTCTAATCAACCTTTAGCTTTAGTTTGGGCTCTAATGGCTCCACTCTGTTGTCACTCTTGTAGCACTCAACTTGCGTGCCTTTTTTATTCTAAACTTTTTGAGATCTGGTTCTATCAATTTTCCCACTGTGGTTCCAAGAAACAGGTTATATATTCTAATTGTAAGCTATAATGGCAAGCATCGTTGAACATAGCAACGTTTTCACACTGAAAACATTCTCTCCATCACATTGCATCAATTTCTCCTTTAGAAATGTGCAAATACCTGGGGCTGTACGAAACCCAAACCTCTTAAATTGCTTGCACTTGTTCTAAGCTGCAGTAAGGTGAGAACTTATTGTTCCCTATGATAATACTCCAGTTATTGATCTATGCTTGTCTGCTCCTTTACACTCGGCCTCTGCCTTAAGTTCAGATGGGTTGACTTTGTTTTGTCTTGCCCAAACATTGGATTTCTGTGCTTCCTTCCTTAAAGTCAAACTGGAATTCATCTGATTCTACCCCTTGTTCTTGGATAGGAATACAATGTGATCATTACGGCAATGTGATCTTCCTAAATCTCACTAAATCTGGGATTTGGTCAACTTGGACCAGAAATTGGACAGTTGACTCACTTGCAGAACCTTGTGTTGGAGACAAATGGTTTCTCAGGAACAATACCGCTAGAGTTGGGCAACTGTAGTATGCTGGAGTATATAGATCTTTCTGATAACTACTTTAATGGAAATATGCCAGAAACCTTGCAAAAGTTGCAAAAACTTGAGGTATTTGAGTTTTCTTCTAATATGCTTACAGGTCAAATTCCTGATTACTTGTTTCAAGTTCCCGACTGGAGGTGGTTGACCTGCACAAAAACAGTTTAAGTGGGTCAATCCCATCCAATATTGGAAACATGACGAAACTGTTGAAGTTGTATCTATCTAGGAATCATTGTCAGGGACAGTTCCTTCTTCCATTGTTAACTGCAGTAAGCTAGAGGCATTATTTGTGAACGATAACATGTTGACAGGAATTTTGCCTCAGAGCCTTAACAATCTCAATAATCTTATTTATTTAGATGTAAAAAATAATAGCCTTGGAGGTATAATCCCTCTTGGCTTTGGAAGTTGGGGCAAGCTATTTATTTTGGATCTGTCATTCAATGTATTTAGTGGAGGCATTCCCTCAGGCTTGGGGATATTGCAGCAGTTTAGCAGAATTGCTGCGGTGAAGAGCAACCTAGTTGGAAGCATTCCATCATCCCTGGGGTTATTACAAAAGCTTTTGATTCTTCGCCTTCCTGATAACCGCTTGTCTGGAAATATACCTCCAGAAATTGGCAACTGCAAATCTTTGAAGAAGTTACATTTATATTCCAATCAATTGGTGGGGACAATTCCAAAGAATTGGGAGGATTGAGTAAATTAGAGGACCTTGAACTTTACTCCAACCACTTGACAGGTGAAATTCCACTTACCATTTGGAAAATTCAAAGTCTTGAGCATATCCTTCTTCAACAATAAGTCTGTTTGGGAAATTACCTTCGGAGATGACAGAGCTCAAGCATCTGAAAAATATTTCATTGTTTGACAACCAATTTTCTGGTTCAATTCCTCAAAACTTGGGAATCAATAGCAGTCTAGTGAAGTTGGACTTGATGAATAATAAGTTCACTGGTAACATACCACCAAATCTTTGTTTTGGAAAGCAATTACACCTACTGAATTTAGGTCTTAATCAACTTCAAGGGAGCATACCTCATGATCTGGGAAGATGTGCAACTCTTGGGAGGTTGGTTCTCAACAAAAATAATCTTTCTGCCTTTTCCTGAATTTGAAGGCAATCAGAATCTCGGATACTTGGACATCAGCAGGAACAACATCAATGGAACCATTCCATCAAGTTTGGGGAACTGCACAAATCTCACTGCTTTAATTATGTCCACCAACAATATTACTGGGTTTATACCCTCAAAGCTAGGAAACCTTGTGAACCTTCAGGTTTTTGAACCTTGCTCACAACAGCCTAGAAGGTCCTTTGCCACATCAGCTGTCATACTGTACCAAAATGGAAAACATTTGATGTGGGGTTCAATTTTCTGAACGGTTCATTCCCATCAAGCATGAGGAGTTGGACAGGGCTGACTAAATTAATTTTAAGAGAGAAAGAATCGCTTAGCAGGGACATCCCAACTTTTCCTATCAGAATATGACCAGCTTCTCGAGCTACAACTTGGTGGAAATATGTTTGGAGGAAAAATCCTACATCAATGGGATCATTGCAGAATCTTTTATATGAGTTGATCTGAGTGCTAATAAATTAACTGGTGAAATTCCTTTAGAAATTGGTTAAGTTGCAAAAGTGCAGAGTTTGGATATATCCTTGAATAATTTGAACAGGAAGCTTACATGTTCTTGATAAACTTTCTTCATTAAGAGAAGTCAATATATCATAAACTCATTTGTTGGTCCTGTACCAGAATGGAAAATGCAACGCCTGAATTTGTCTTCATCATTCATTCTTGGGCAATCCTGGCCTTTGTGTCCGTTGTTCGAGATTAAATCCTCCAGTTGCATAAATTATAACCTCTTGAAGCCATGTGACTCTGAATCAACTAACCACAAGGGCAGTTAAACGTCAATTTTATTTATGGCACTTGGGTTTGTAGGGTTGTCATTTGTTTGTCAGGAATACTAGTAATTTATGACCGTCATTCTAGCCAAAGATCTAAGAAGGAGGTTCCCTGCTTATCCTGATGAGCAAATTTACATCCGCCAGTTGCGTCCCTTCTAACCTGAACGAGACAACGTTGCTGATTACAAAGAACAGGCGGCTTCATATTCAAATGATGAAGGAGATTTCAGAATTATTGATTTAATGAATGCTACGGAGAATCTAAGTGATCAATATATAATTGGCGAAGGAGGGCATGGAATTGTTTATAAAGCCGAGCTTGATATTGGAGTTTTTGCTATTAAGAAAGTTAAATTTGGACAAAGCAATAGGAGGAAAGTAAACATGGTCAGAGAAATTGAAATGACAGGAAGATTAGGCATCAAATGTGGCAAGATGCCTAGGCTCCTGGATAGGGTGAGAATATGGTCTAACCATTAGCAAGTACATGGAAATGGAAGCCTTCATGATGTCTTACATGAAAACGATCCACTACCATACTTAGAATGGAATGTCCGCTATAAAATTGCTATTGGAATTGCAAAAGGACTGGCTTATCTCACCACAACTGTGATCCTCCAGTATTGCATCGAGATATCAAACCGAAAAATATACTCCTTGATTCTGATATGCAACCTTGTATTACCGATTTTGGTATTTCCATTGCTTTAAATCAATCCTCTACTACGTTCATATGCGGTCGACATATCATCTAGGTACCTCTTGGGTTTATGGGCACCGGGTAATTGCTCTTGTTCTACACTCGTTGATTAATTTTCTTTTTTCTATTTCTAACATGTTTAATAAAAACGTAATAGATTAAGCCTATAAAGGCAAGCATGTCGATAGTTGAGGGGAATATTACTATCCATTCAATCCCATGAAACAAATGAAACTAGATCAAAGTATACAATTTAAATGTTTACATATCTTATGGCAGAGATTGCATGCATGGTAGTGCCGAGCTGTGAGCTTGATATATATAGTTATGGTGTAGTTTTGCTAGAGCTGATAACTAGAAAGAAAGTTTGGATTCCTCATTGAGGTGGAGGAAACCAATTAGTAGGATGGTTTAAATCTATATGGAGGACAACAAGAGAACTTGAAGAGATTGTAGATTCAAGCATTGCAAGGGAGCTTTCAGATTTAAATGTAATGGTGCAGGGTTATCAAAGTGATTTTGGTGGCTTTGATAGTATTGAGACAGATCCAGGAAAGAGACTAAAAATGAGAGATGTAGTGGGAATTCTTTGAAACATCCATAGATCCTGGTAAGAGCTGTGTCTCTTGACAATGATAAGTGTTACTTAACATCCATGAAGTCATACTTACAATAGAAAGTATTAAATTCTAATACAGGATAATTAGAGGTATTTTTCATATTGTTCCAGATTGTAGTATCGAAGATGTATAGCTTAAATGACATGACATCTTATACAAATATTTAATTTTCATTACATGACACAGCTTGGCAGTTTTTTAAGCAAATAAAAAACAAAAGTAATCATGCTTCATTACACATTAATTTTTTTTTTTGAGCTGAAACTATTATGAATCTTGACTCCCTTTTCTTTGAAATGATGTCAAAAGGGCTGTGAGGACTGTTGTCTGTGAAGAAGAATAATAGACTATATTCTGTGAATATTCGTCACTAGTATAAATTAACATCAGTTTGATCCGTTGAGATTAGGGGCAGATTGTAGATGTGTTCCTCTCTTTCATTCTCTCCTGATACTGACTACTATAGAAAGATGTATTACATTCCTATCAGAATGCAAGATCGCATTACCTCTTCCATATTTCGCATATCTCTTCTTCCTAATAGTGTCTAATTTATGCAGGGAATTTTTGTTCGACGTTATGGAGAATTTCATTTGGGGAGTTCTCTGCTACTGCTGTAGCCTCTTTGTTTTCAGGTAATTGATTTAGCAGGAGAGATTGCCATCAAAGTAGTTAATTTTTAAAATATTCTTTTTTGGTTTACTTTTTAGTATTTTAAAAAAAGTGCTCAGAAAACATAAGTAAACATTATCTGTCTAAATTTCTCAGCTTGCAGATGAAAGCAAAAAGTCTAACATGTACTTTCTTCGGATAAGTAGGGTTTCAATGTGGGAGGCTTATGTCGAAAAGAATTTTCAAAACAAGCATTACTGTTTATAGCATATAGGTGTACCAAAGAGGCAAGTCCTATGACAGAGCAAAAACTCAAGATGATATCCCTTGCAAGATAAAAATGGTTAAAAGCCTGGCATGAAATGTGAGGTCAAGTAAACCTGTGGTGGTTGTTGTCCATTTTCCTCTTCTAGATTTTCCCTATTGTTGTGACCACAATCTCATGTCTGTGGTGTAGAGAGAGAGAAGAGAGAGAGAGAGGAGACTTGCACGCAGATCGATAGTAATTTTGGCACTAGCTTTCCCGTTCATGTAAAAAAACAATTACTGAGTGTTTTCTTCTTGTTCATCTTCTTCACTAAGCATCCCTAAATTTTGAGTTGCTATCATTCTTACTTTATTTTATTAGTTTTTTTATGTAACTATTTCAATCTCTAAGGAGGAAGCCAAGATCCCTGCCAGTAGACATTATTCCTCAATACTTCACGAAGCGATGGAGGCTACTGCAAACCCAAACAATCTGAATGTTATTGGCAGAGGAACTCATGGAGTTGTTTATAAAGTTTCACTAGGTCCAGACCTAGTTATGCTGTAAAGAAGCTTGCATTTGCCGGGAACAAAGGAAAGATCCAAAGCCTAGTTAGAGAGATAAAAATCCTGATGAACATTAGGCACCGAAATCTTGTTGGATTACTAGACTTTTTGTTCAGAGAGAACTGTGGTATGCTTTTTATACGTTACATGACAAATGGAAACCTCATGATGTTTTGCATGAAAAGAATCCACCATCATGCTAGGTTGGACTGTTCGTTATAGGATAGCTGCTGGAATTGCTCATGGATTGGCTTATCTCCATTATGACTGTCATCCTGCCATTCTGCCACCGTGCCATCAAAACCAAAAAATATACTTTTAGATTATGACATGGAGCCTCATATGCTTGATTTTGGCATTGCCAAGCTTTTGGATGTATCTTCTTCTTCGAGATCATCTTCATCTGTTCCAGGTATTCTCTTACTCTATTGTGAATCTTATCTTTATTCCAAATTCTGATATGAAAAATCATGTTTCCATTGGCCTTGTGACAGAGAATACATATACAACAGCAAATACTAGGGAGTCTGATGTCTACAGTTTTGGGGTAGTTTTGTTTGAGTTGATAACTAGAAAGAAGGCTGTGGATCCATCATTTAAGGAGGGAAATTGAGATAGTGAGTTGGGTCAGAAGTCTATGGCAGGAGCAAGAGGAATTTAAAATTATTGATTCAAGCCTGTAGAGGAGGTTTCGGATCCCAAACGTTCTTAAACGAGTATCAATGTGCTTTTGGTAGCTCTGAGATGCACTGAGGAGGACCCAGACATGAGACCCACGATGAGAGATGTTATCTACCAATTGAAAATTGTAATTATTATTGATTCCCACATTGCACAAGTCATCTTTCTTCAAAAAATTAAATAGCTTTAGCATTATCCATATCTTTTGTTAGTAATTGGAGATGCCTATCGATGGTTTTGAGCAGGTCGTAAGGCCTCTCAGAGTTTGGATGTGGTTCACTTTTGTTGAATCATTGGCAAA
>NW_026557036.1:0-28785 GCF_029017545.1 Prosopis cineraria | reverse complement strand
AATTATTTTATATTTATTTTAGGGTGAAACATTTTATTAAATAGGACAAATATAAAAAGAGAATGTTAGTTTGAAGACAAGCAATTATTTTATTACGAAGTGAGATTCGATTGAAAAAAATTAGACCCCTAAAATAAATATAAAATGATTTATTCAATGAGGGTACTTTTAGTAAAAAAATATGATTACATTTTAAAAAATTAAAAAATGCTTTACATTTTTAACGGATAAAAATTTTAGATATGATACCCTATAAGATGTTGCTAGAAAAACATTGAAAGGAGAAATGATCTTTAACAATCTAACCCTAAAATTATATATTATGATTTAAATTTATATAATTTTATGTTGTTACTGATTATGTAGTTATTTTATAATTTTTAGAAGTATATATTATATAATTATAATTAAAAAATAATATATTATTTTTTTGATACATAATATATTATCTATATTATTACGTATTCAATTACAATGTTGGGTTTTCTTTTGCCAAAAAAAAAAGGAAAAAAATATATGTTGAAAGCAAAAGAGGCCACTCACCACGAAAATGTTTATCATTAGAAAACGTGCAGTGATAAAGGAAGTGGATGCAGAGTAGTCTAAGCCTACATTTTGCCTTTTTTTATTTTTTTTAATGTACAAGTATAGAACTCGGTTTAGCATACATTGAGTTTTGTACGGTAAGATTAAAAAAAATTGAAGCTTGGTTTGATATGAACCAAGTTTTAAATTTGTAGTATGTAGAGAAATAATTTTAAAAGTATAGTAGGGTAAATATAGATATATATATATTTTTTTTTTTTGGTAGCATAAGAGTCATTTGCCAACTTGCTTCCTCCAATCTGAAAAATTGTATTTTCCGAAGGTTGGAATTGGATGCTGAAGCCGCCGGGTCCGGGGTAAAAGAGAGATGAAATATGGATATAATTTTTGATGGGTAAAATTGTCAAATCAAAAAATAACCCAGAGTATACTGGTCAAAATCTACCCACCTAGAGCCGGTAATTCGAGCCGAGCCCGACAAGGTAGCCCGAACTCACTCGAAAAAATTTAGAGTCGAGCTTTAAAAATTATGATTATTTTATATTCAGGTCTATTCGGCCAGAATAAGCCTGGAGAAATTCGAGCCAAGCCTATCGGGTTCGGGCTTGGCCCGAATATCCGAATGGAAAAAAATTATTTTAAAAAATATATAAAATATAATAAATATTAATTAATTTTTTTAAGTTTTAAGTCATTTTATGCTAAAATATCATATATTTGAGTTCTATATATCATTTAAGTATCAAAATATATATTTTATATTTTTATAAAAAAAATAATTAATTTTAAAGTTAAAAAATTAATTAAAAATGATTTTTAAAATAAATTTGGACATTCAAGCCGGGTTTAGCTATTCAAGCTTTTTTAAGAATTGGGTCTGTTTGGGTTCGGACCTATTTAGGTTTGGACTTATTCGGGCCGATCCCCAAAAGGGTTGGCCCGTCCGAATTCCTAGCTCTAACCCAGCCAGAGCTGAGTTAGGTTTGTAATAAGGTTTAGAATTTTTAACCCATCCAAATTCCAAATATAACCTTGGAGAAAGTCGACTTGGGCTCCGTGAGAAGTGTTGAAGTCCAATACAAAAGACCTCCAGTGGGGTGAAGCCCAGTTTAGTACCATTGAGTCAATTTAACTCAATGGTACTAGACTTAGCTTAACTTTTGTAAGGTGGTAAAGTTAGAGATTCAAATCTGAAGAGGTTCTAAAAAACCCTATAAGGGTAGGGTGAGAATAATTCAAGTATCACATGGAGAAAAGCCGGCTTGAGTTTCGTAAGGAGTGTTGGAGCCTAATCCAAAATACCTTTGGTGGAATGAGGCGAGGACTGTTATATAAAATTATCTATTAATAAGTTGAATATAATTAAAAACTAATTATTTTTTATATTCAACTTTATTTAATAGATAATTTAATCACAAATAAATATAAAGCATAATGGATTTCAAATATTCATAAGGAATTTTTTAGGCATTGAGTTTGGATTAAAAACTTCATCATTAAAAAGTGCGAATTTCTAAAAATTAGAACATCAAACCTGGATTAACAATTTCCCGTTAATCACTACATATTTTAAAATGTTGAAACATTGAATCTGGATTAAAAACTCTGTTTAGATCATTATGCCCTAGGCAAGGTAAAACACTTCAAGTTTAATGTTTGAGAATAGAAATATTTCAACTCCAAAAAAGAAATATTTTAAATAAATAGTAATAACACATTTTATGATAAGCAATTTCAAATAAATATTTTTAAAGCTACAAAAATATTTTCAACAAAAAGGACCCATCATGGCGTAATTCATGGGATCAGTTTCGATACTTATCATAGTAATCAATACCATAATGCTCATCACTATAATAAGATTTGAACCATCTAATAAATATAAAGTATTATTATATATTTTTATTTATACTTATCAAAATAAAAATTTATAAATTTATTAATTTTTTTACTTTAAATCTAAATTAAATAATTTAATTTAATATTTAAATTTTTATAATTATTATATATTAAATATTTAGATGTATTTTGTACTGTACTGTCTAAATTAAAATGTAGATGGTGCAAATTTCATCGCTGTGAAGACTGGTCCCGCGCCAATTCACACGCAAATGCGCCCGAGACCCACTCCTCTCCTTGACGGCTTCCTCAATCTTGACTTAAACAGGTCTACAGTACCACTTCAAGGATTATCACATGGAACCTCCTTGAAATTTTCAAAGCTAGTAGCTTCGAATGTGTCATTTTTTAATATTTTTTATAATGTCTTAACATTTTAATTTTGTTTTTTTATTTTTTTTTAATTATTAGCTTCTATATAAAATAAAAATATTTAGATATCTTGATATTTCAAAATGAGGAAGATTGTAATTTTCTATAATTTTTTAAAGAAAAATATCATAAATACACCCTTTTATTTTTAAAAAATCATAAAAAATATAAATCTTTATCGTTTTAAGATATCAAGATATTCAAATGTCTGTATTTTATGTAAAAGTTAATGATCAAAAAAAATAAAAACAAATTGACATGTCCGTCCGGGCATTATAAGACTTAAAAAAGAGTACATTAAGGCCCCTAATTTGAAATTTCACTATATAACTCCACATCTTCTCAGCAAAGACTTATCATCGCAGTTCTTTTTGCCAAGCTAAGTGTGTTACAATCGCATATCAATTCACTCGTTATTATCTCTTCCTAAATACACTGATCATCTCTGGCCCAAAAATTAACATGGCCGTCTCTTCAGGACCACATATCACAACATGGCTCCGACCGACCACATCCTTCGCCCGCCAGCTCCTCACTGGCCGGTGGTTCATGATCTCCTCCTCCTTCCTTATCATGTCCGTCTCTGGCGCCAGCTACATGTTTGCTCTCTACTCCCGCGACATCAAGTCCGTCCTCGGCTACGACCAGTCTACCCTCAACCTCCTCTCCTTCTTCAAAGACCTCGGCTCCAACATCGGCATCCTCTCCGGCCTCCTCAACGAGGTCACGCCGCCGTTTGTCGTCGTCTCCGTCGGCGCCGTTCTCAACTTCTTCGGCTACTTCATGATCTGGTTCGCCGTCAACCGCAAATTCCCCCTCCCGCCCAGCGTCGCCCTCATGGCCTTCTTTGTCTTCATGGGCGCCAACTCTCACTGCTCCACCAACACCGGCGTCATCGTCACCTCCGTCAAGAACTTCCCCCCGGCTCCCGAGGCATCGTCATCGGAATGCTGAGCGGCTACTTGGGCTTGAGCGCGGCGATTATAACTCAATTATATTACGCTTTCTATGGGAACGATTCCAAGTCACTTCTCTTGCTCATGGCCTGGCTTCCCACGGCGACTTCGATTTTGTTTTCCCCTGTAATAAGGTACCACAAGGGTGTCAACAGCAAAACGACACCAGAAATTTCTACAAGTTCGTCTACCTGTCGCTTCTTCTGCAGGATTTCTCCTCATCCTCATCATTCTGGAAAAATGTCTGAAATTTAACCAGAAAGAGTATTATCTCTCATCTTCTCTCATGCTCCTCCTCCTCCTCCTGCCTTTCGTGGTTGTAATCACAAGCTATGGAAAGCCAACCAACAAGAACCACAGAAAGTAACCATAACCACAGAAAAGCCCAAGCTTGAATATTACAAGCCTGAAGAACACAAAGAAGCCGTGTCGACGTCTTGTTCATGGTGGAGAAACATATTCAGAAAACCTGATAGAGGGGAAGACTACACGATCCTGCAAGCGATCTTAAGTCTCGACATGGCTATCTTGTTTTCAGCTACAATATGTGGGCTTGGAGGTACCCTTACGGTGGTGAACAATCTAAGCCAGATAGGGACAGCTTTAGGGTACTCGGCTCACAGCATAACAACATTCGTGTCTCTGATGGCGATCTGGATCTATCTGGGGAAGATAGCGCAAGGGGTGATCTCAGAGTTCGTAGTTACAAAGCTCAAAGTCCCAAGACCCTTCATGCTCACATCAATTCTGGTCCTTTCATGCGTGGGCCATCTTCTCGTGGCTTTCAACGTCCCAAACGGACTGTACGTGGCCTCAGTGATTATAGGGTTCTGTTTCGGTGCGAACTGGCCGATACTGTTCTCCATAATTTCGGAACTTTTTGGGCTGAAATATTACTCGACGCTGTATAATGTAGGGTCTGTGGCGAGCCCCATAGGGTCCTATTTAATGAGCGTGAGAGTGGCGGGTCATCTGTATGACAAGGAAGCGATGAGGCAATTGGCAGCGAAGGGATTGAAGAGGAAGGAAGGAGAAGAACTGAACTGTAATGGAAGTGAGTGTTACAGATTGGCCTTTTTCATCATCACAGGAGTGACCTTGCTTGGGGCACTGGTGTCACTTATTTTGGTGGCCAGGACAAGAAGCTTTTACAGAAGTGACATTTACAAGAAGTTCAGATCAGAGGAAAAAAATCTTCATAACGAGACAGAAATTGGTGTGGTTCACAAAGAAGCTGGACCACCGAGGCAAATATAGCGGGTTAATTAAAGCACCCAATGGAGGGTGGTATTGTAAAGTTACTCAATATATATTTACTTTTGTCTTACCTTTTCTCATGATTAGTGGGTGTTGCATAGAAGTTCACGAGCAAAGGTGACGGATTTAGAATTTAGACATAATTAACTGATTGCGTGGCTTTTAATTGATTCTTCCGAGTTCCCTTTCCCCCCTATTTTTTATTTCATATTTTTTTGAAATAAAGTCAAATGATTATATTCACTAAAAAGTATAAAAAATAGTTTTACAACAAAAACAATAAAAAAAAGGACAATTACAGATAAAAAAAATTAAAAGACTATTGCAACTGTTGCTTCTTGATCGAAATAATATTAAAATAACAAAGCAGTTGAAGCTCATCTTGAGTGAAGCAATTAACTTTTTCCTTCAAAGATTGCTTGAAGTTTTCCCTCTGAGTGAGAATGGTGATGTGACCTAGACTATGAGAGCAATATGGGCTACCCATGAAATTGTAGATTTAGTAAAGAATTTCTTTCAAGCATGCAAGCCAAAAGTATGAGGATCCTTCTGACAAGCTTTTTGAATTAGAAACCTGCTCAACTCATCACCATTGTACAGGATTTGAGCTCCATAGGTGATTAGTCTACCTTTTTTGAATTTTGAAATTAGTGATCCATTAGCCTGTGGCAATCCAACAATCAAGCCCTCTTTTGAGTTAGATGTTACCGACGAGGATAATGCTGGCTTCCATTGGCCGATATTCTTGATAAAGCTTAATAGCCCTTGAAATTCTCGAATAATTGAAGTTGGGGAGAATTCGAAAGCCCTATACATCTCTTAACCCATGTTAAGTGGAGGAGAAAGAAGATTCCTTTTAGGTCTTGAACCTCATCATCATGATATAGGGCTTCCAATGTAGAGATGATCTAGTCAACTCTTAATACAGCAAAAATAGCAAGAGAATGGATAGAGCATGAGCCATGCATGCCAAATGGTTTAGTGAAAGGATAGTCATGAAAAATGTGTTGTAGGGATTCATTACAATCACAACCAAAAACACATTAAATAGATATCGGTACGTGATGCTTAAGAAGTATATCCCTAGTTAGAATAGTTTTGTGAACAAGATTCTAAATAAAGAGCAGAGTCTTGTATGGAAGGTTTAATTTTCAAAGGAAGGACCAAATGTTGGCATCACGAAAAGACCAATTATAAAGCCATTCCATCAACATTTGATCACTGGATTGCCATTCCTAAAAGGATGGGTTGCTTTTTAGCTCATCATTCTCGAACATATATTTTGAGGGACACATCTTTGCCCCTGCAATATGTCCTTCCAGAAAGTAGCCACGTTTAATAGGAAGAACAACAGTCTGCCATAGAAGATAATTATCTCGATCCAACTTGATTGAGAGAGCCTGGGAACCTGATGACATGATGGAAGGTATTTTGAGTAAGGAAGTGGTAACAGTGGCAACGTTGGTGTTTGTGGCGGGGGGATTCTTGGTACTGGTGACGGAAGGTGAACTGAAGGTAGCCATGACTCTTGATACCAAAACAAGAAAAATGACAGAGAGAATATGATAGAAAAATGATTCTTGTTAGTATCACTGATTGTGAATAAGGTACATTATATAGAACCTGTAGAGCCGCTGTCATGCAAGCGCACAATTGTGCAGAAACAATGAAAAAGGTACAGTACACATGTATGCTATAAGGGATAAGAACAAATAAAATATATGCTCTAATGTCTTCTAGTATCTTTTGATATAAAAGACTTAGGTTTAGACCTATCATGTGGATTGTAATTGGCATTGGACTTGTACAGAATATGGGCCTTGTCCTTAACTTTAAGAAAACGTGACAAAAAGAAATCGGAGTGTAAAAGACTAATAGACCAATTGTTTTTTTAATTTAATTTAATCAATGAGAAAAGATTTTATAATATTTCTCAATGTAAGCCAAGGAAAAGAGGGGCAAGCTACACGTTATTCATATCCATATTAAATAAATATAAGATTTTAAGATAGTTAATTTTGGAGATGACAATAAATGTCATATGAGCAGCATTAAGTTATAAATGTCATATGAGCAGCATTAAGTTAGACTCCGTTAGTATTAAATACAAGCAAGATGATAACTTGTCATAAGTTATACGTAAATTAAACAAAAAGCATTCATCAAGAAAACCAGATTTAAAAAAAATTCATCAAACTGTGTTGATTTTGATATGGGCCTAAATCTATGTAAATTGAATTCAGCTCCTCTAGTTGATGAGATTATTGGGATTATACGAGGATTAAATTTATTTTGGGTTAGGAGATGCATGTACCAAAGTTGAAATTTACCCTGACTATATTGAAGTTGCTAATTTGATTATCGTACTTCTGCTATATTTATACTCTGACATAAATTATTTTGATTTGGTTTGAAATTATTTTTATTTTAAGAAAACTTGGGATCCCATACTTGTTATTATTTGATTTAAACTTGGTTGTGGTTAAGTAACTAGGGCAATATAAAGGTGATTTTACATGGATACTTCATATACAAAAGAGACTATCTAAATCTCAAATTGACTTAAGAAGGATTAGATTAGTCATGGTGAAAAAAGTGTGTATGGGTAAACCTAAGACATTCAAGGCATAAATTTAATTAAAAATAAATTAATTAGAGGGTTATTTGTGTTGATCCTTAGTAAGGTTTCTAGCACTGTTTTTAGAATCAGATCGGATATTGAACTAGAAAAGTTAGCGATTCATAGTTTGTATAGTTCAACCAAGTTGGACCGATGGTCAAACTGATGAAGTGATAATTAAATTAAAAAAATTATATATGTATATAATAATCTAAATATAAAAAATACATATAAAATTGCTATTTAACTTTAAAAACAAAATATTTTAAGTTTATCATGACTTAACAAGCCACATAATACAACATAATATCAAATGATTAAAAAAGTAGTCATTTTTTTAAAAAATTTGATAAAAAATAAAAAAAGTTTTTTTGAACAGTCCAGTTTTTGAAAACCGAATTCAGTTCTCAACTTGATTCTGGTTTCCAGTCCGACCGTTGGTTCAAAATGACTCAACTTCTAAAATAGTTTTTTGTATGAACCAGACCGAAAATCAGACCAGTCAATGGTTGGACCGGTCTGACTATCCAATCCAGCTTTAGAAACACTAGTTTCTAGTACAAATACTTAAAATGAAGATACCAAGCTTATGTGGTAATGACAAGGCATCTAGAATGAAATAAGGAAGAGAAAGGGATAAAATTAGTCATATCTTATCCACCAAGTATGAATGGGAGATATTGAGTTATTCTTCCTTTGTGAATCAAAGCTCAAAATCAGAGTTGTGGCTTTATCAAAATACTTTAGAAATATGGGTCTTTGTGCTTAATAAAATTGGAACCATAAGTGCAATATTCCCATTGTTCATTTTTTTAATTTTAAGTAGGAATAGCTTTCCCTGAGAATATGCACATTCTCTACATAACCACTTTGTGGGTGGTTTACTAGATAAGTTAGAGATAAAATATAGACACTTTGCATTCCCAAAAAACTTTCTCCCATCTCTTTTCTCTCTTCTCTCTAGGCATTTGATGTGTTCCTGAACTAAGTTTGCATCATGACTCCGTTCCCACATACGTCCTATCAAGTGCAACTTATCTCATTTAGGTATATTTTCCTCCTCCACAAATTGTATTGGTTAACATTTTGTATCTATTAATAGGAAGGACCAAATGTTGGCATCATGAAAAGACTAATTGCATCAAAGGGTGTAGAGAGATTCTTGTATGTTCCCTAATATATTTGGACTTAAAAGGAGTGAAGACTTATGAAAGTTCACCTAAAGCCTAGACTAATGACAAAAAACATCAATAATGTCCTTTAATACCTGAACATCAGATTGAGTATACTCAAAGAAGATGGCCAAATCATCAGCATGTAATAAGTATGGCACTAGAAAGGAGGATTGACAAATTTAAATACCATAAGCCACAACCTCCTACTTATAGTTGATTTGTTAAAATTTTATTTAACAAAAGTCAATTGAGTAAAAGTCAGTTATTGTAATAAAATTTATATTTGAATACTTTTATTCAAAAGTTAGTTTACTAATTTTAAAGTTATTTGGATTATATATATTAAAATTTACTTTTGAATGTATAATTACTAAAAACGACATTGATTTATGATGATTTATAATTTTTATTATACAATTATAATACATTAAAAATGTTTAAAAAATGTGATAAATATGCTAAATAACAAAATCTAATATGTTAGATAATAAGAATAAAAAAATAGTTTGATATATTGGAAAAAATTATATAATAAATAGTTAAATATATATTAATATTGAAAATTTATATGATTAATTGTTCAATCTATATTGTAAAATCTTATTTTTGATTGAATTGTGAACTTTATTCATTAAAACATGTGTTTGAATATGATATGTTGAATAAAATATATTGAACTTATTTGTTGAAAAAATATATAAATACTATAAAAATGTTAAAGGGCAATATGGGAACTAAGTTTTCAAATGTGCTTTTCCAAATGCCAAAAGAAACTCTAGTGAGAGTTGAGTAAAAGTCTATTTGAGTTATATGAAATGTCGGCCAAACTGAAATTGAAAATAAACTAAACACCATCAAAAATAAAAATGTGCTTCCAATCACTTTTAGGATGTCGCTAAAAGTACTTTTAATGGGTACCCAAATGGGCAATAGAGTTTACATGTCATTCTATGATAGTGAACTTAGTATTTCTAAGTCTAAGCCCAAGAAGAAAACATGTCTAGAAGCCTATAACACTTTATAACCCATATTGTGTAATATTCTTTCATTATCTGCATATTCTAGAATATTCTCTAAGGCTTACATTGTAACCTTTATACCTTGTGTTCTTATCCTTTGGGCTATATCACAGTTGTGCTGTCACTCTCTTATTAGAGAGCATTACAATCATGTTCTCTTTTTATAGTGGACACTCTACTGTATTGAGGTTAAGCAGTGAGAGAAAACATTTCTTTAAATATTATGTAAGTCAATCTTGGTATTAGAACTAACATACTGGCAATGGTAACCATGAGTTCTTCAAGTTCATCTGCCTCTATTGGGGCTGTTACTCCAATAGTGATGACGAACACCAAGACTGTTCCATTTCTTGCAAGTTTGAACCAAGCTAGTTTTGTCAAGTTAGATAAAACCAACTTTCTTCTTTAGCATTCTCTTGTTCTCTATATTCTTAGAGGATATAGCTTAGATGTCTACATGCTGGTCACCAAAGTGCTCTATTAGAGTTTCTACTTGAAGGAGATGATGATATTAAGGTCAGTCCTTAATATGAAGATTGGCTACCACAAACCAACTTATTTTTAGCTGGCTGCTAAATGTCATCACCACTGATGTTGCATTTTAGGTTCTTTATTTTAAGACCTTTACTCATATTTAGAAAGCTGTGATAGAATATGCTAGATGTAACAGCCCTCCTGGGTCACCACTGCCTCTCCAGGGTCTTTTCCCAGGCGCTGGACAACACACATGTCACCACATGATTTCCGGCTTTCCCACTGGTGGTACAGTGGTTATTCCTCACCCCACCCTCACGGGGGTCTTTTGGAACCTCCCCAGACTCGAACCTCCAACCTCTACCACCTTAACGAAGTTGAGGCGAAGTCTGGTACCATTGAGTCAACTGACTCAATGGTACCAGACTTCGCCTCAACTTCGTTAAGGTGGTAGAGGTTGGAGGTTCGAGTCTGGAGAGGTTCCAAAAGACCCCCGTGAGGGTGGGGTGAGGAATAACCACTGTACCACCAGTGGGAAAGCCGGCAATCATGTGGTGACATGTGTGTTGTCCAGCGCCTGGGAAAAGACCCTGGAGAGGCAGTGGTGACCCAGGAGGGCTGTTATATAAAAGGCGCCACCCCGCCTACCCGAGGTCTTTTGCGGCGCTGGACACTCTCCCCCCAGGCCCCACAACAGGGTGACCCCACCCCTTTCGTGGTTCAATGGTACCAGGTTCAGCCTCAACTTTGTTATGTAGGAGAGGTTGGAGGATCGAACCTGGGGAGGCTCTCCGCAAGGGGAATAATCCGCACACTATTGCGGGGAAGCCTTTGTCTCCTGATGCTCACCAAAAGGGGTGGGGTCGCCCTGTTGTGGGGCCTGGGGGGAGAGTGTCCAGCACCGCAAAAGACCTCGGGTAGGCGGGGTGAGCGGAGGGCTGTTACATTAAAAGGCGCCTTTTATATAACAGCCCTCCTGGGTCACCACTGCCTCTCCAGGGTCTTTTCCCAGGCGCTGGACAACACACATGTCACCACATGATTGCCGACTTTCCCACTGGTGGTACAGTGGTTATTCCTCACTCCACCCTCACGGGGGTCTTTTAGAACCTCCCCAGACTCGAACCTTCAACCTCTACCACCTTAACGAAGTTGAGGCGAAGTCTGGTACCATTGAGTGAATCTAAAATATGTAACACCCTTAAAAATACAAACTGATTTTTCACAAATTATTAAAACCATTATCATGGTAGAAAATTTTCTTACCATGATACATCCAAGACAATATACCACAGGTCTTAAAATATCTCAAAAAAGTAATTAGAACCATGAGGGATAGTCAGGATCCTCATGGCATGATATTTAAATTAGGTCATGAATCAAGAGAGATAAATATAATCCTCTTGGTCAAATAAATACTTTTAATGAAAAGGATTAGAGTTTACATGCTTCACAAAGAAGATATGTCCTAAGTTGGCACAAGATACATTGTATAATCCAAAATAAGAGGCAACGTAAAAGATGGTGTTTCATACACTATAGTTACACCTCTGGTGCTTTCTCGGCCGGACTCGCTCCTGTAAAAATATTAACCACAGGGAATGAGACTTAAAAGTCCCAGTAACCAAAAATTAATATGTAATGATGCATGCGATTGTAACTAATCATGCGATTGCTAAGTGGGCACACAAAACATTTAACCGAACAATATTTTCAAACAAACCGAACAAGTATTTAATTTGCATGACTACACCTTATATCCTCCTTTCGCCATGCTCGGACGCCAAATCACCCGGCCAAAGGTGAGTTGGACCAAGCGACACACCACTCATTGGGTCCAATGAGGGCTTACCACGTGGTAATAATTAACTGAACAAAAATTCCCATTAACACCATACATTAAAATACTCTGACAAGTCATGCATCATTCAAATATCCAAACAGAAATATATTCGAACAATAATATCTCATCATGATAAACAAAAAATAAATTTTTAACCCACTTGGCAATGATTTCACGGAAGTATATAACAGTATTTATTTTCAATAATTCATAATTTTTCCAAACAACAAAACAACACATAACCATTCACAAACACACCCATCACAACACATTAATAATTGTTACCTTGTGTCTTGAATAACAAGTTTCCCTTCACAACTCCTCTTTCACCACTATCTTTATCAATATAATCTACATAATTATTTCACAATACTATATATTAATTTTACATTAAAATAAATAACTCTAATTTAAATAGTTAGAAAGTCTTAGATCTATAATCCATATTAACACTAATTTAAGATTTATGCCTCATTTAACTTCCCAATTTTTTTTTAAAATTCTCGTACCCTAATAAACTATTTTTTTTATCCTCAAATCACTTCTAGTATCACAATTTCATCCTTCTATATTCTAAAAATTCGTCCAAAAATAAATTAAATTTTAAAATTATCCTGAAGCCTCAAATCACCTTTCTATAACCTCAAAAATACCTATTCATACTTAAATAAATATTTAATAATCATAGGTTTATCCCTACATCTCAGATTCCACATAAATTCAACCATATAGATCTAGATTTTAACTCAAAAATTCTTAAACATGAGTTTCAACCTCAAGAAAATATTCTATAATATTTATTATATCCCTAAGAGTTTTAACCTATATTTTTAATCCATCATATCATCAGATTAACTATCCTATAGAAAAATCCTAATTAAAATATTTACTCTATCTTACAAAATAATCATATCACTAGAAAGCTAATATTATTTAGAAAATAACTATAAAATTAATTTTGTAATTAAATAAATTTTTAAATGCTAATCTAAACAGGAAAGGTAGAACATACCTGAAGAAAAAGAAAATAATCCCTCCTTGCGAGAAAACGCCGAGCAACGTGAGAGGAAGAGAGAAAAATAATATAAAAATGGGATTGTGAGTCCCAAAATTATATTTAAAAAAAACTATAGGTTTGAATTTAATTATTCAAACCTTTGGGCAAAAAGTTACAATTTCCTCTAAATTGTATCTTAGCCTCTCATGCTTCCTAATGCACACACCCCCTCTTTTTTATACATGAAGGCACCTCTTTTCTTCCCTCATTTAACCAATGTGGGACTTAGAAACAACAACCTTTCACCCCTCCATTTGTTTGTTCCTTCTACCTTCTCTTTTTTTTTAACACACACATAAAAAAAATTATTTATGTATTATATCTTAACTAAATATTGCTTATGTGGTTTTAAATTTAAATTTTTAAATTCATAATTAAATACCTAATCATAATATTATTTCTAAATAACCTCAAATAATATAAATTCCTATTATTATTATTTTTTTTCCTCAAAACCTAAATTCCACAATTTTTTTATTATATAAAAATCAGGATGTTACACTAGAACAGACACTAAGTCTCGCATCATCATGTACATAAACAAACTCTATCATATTCACAAGGGAGCAATAAAGATAGAGGAGTACCTTAGGAAGATAAAAGGATTTGTTGATTGTCTTTCACTTGCTGGAAGTCCAATCTCACATTTTGATCTCATTATGCAGACATTCTTAGGACTACATACTAAATATACTCCTTTTATCATGTACTTGTTCGATTGAGATATGACTTGAAGGGAGTTGCAAAATCAGCTTCTGACCCTTGAAAGGCACTTGGAACATTTCCACTCTATTAACACTTCTATTATGAGCAATGCTTTTGCTAGTTTAGTAATTCATTCTGATAATTTTGCTAGTCCTAATACAGTTTTAGCTCATTTTGGAAATAATTCTCATCCTCCTTGGCATAGTCGAGGTGGCCTAGTAGGGACTGAGGATGTTCTCATCATAATAACAATAACCAACCTACTTGTCAAGTGTGCAACAGGGTTAGTTACTCTGCATACAACTGCTTCTATAGGTTTGATAGAACCTACACTAGGAATGATGAGCAAGTCCCCTACCATAACAATAATAATGATGCATCTACATACCTTGCATTTGCTAAAACTGTTAATGACCCAACCTGATATTTAGATAGTAGGGCAACAAACTATGTTACCCATAATACTCCTCCAAATAGTAATATCAATTAGCATGCAAGTAACCTTTTAGTTGGTGATGTTTGTGGTTTAAAGATACATCAATAAACTTCTGCAGTTTTTCTTAATGGACTTAAGCCTAAACTAGACATGAAAGATGTTTCAGTGGTGCCTCATATTAAGAAAAATATTGTTAGTGTTGAAGAATTGGCTGATGATAATGATGTTCTAATTGTCTTTTCTAAATTTGATTGTGTTGTTAAGGATGCTCAAACCCACAAGGTGCTGCTCCAAGGGAAGCATCATTTTAATAGTAGCAACCGACTCTACAAGCTAGATGAAATACCAAGTTGCGTCAGATCTTAGGCATTTTGTTCAGCTTTCCATAGAGCCAACCATTTTCTTATTTGAGTTACAGCCATGGCATAGAAAATTAGGCCATGCTTCTTGTAAACAGTGAGAAAAATCCTAAGTGATTGTAATATACCAATTGGCATTAATGAAAATCTCAATTTTTTTAAGCTTGTCAGTATGGAAAATCCCATAAATTACCTTTTTCTTTGTTTGATTCTAAAGTTGAAGCATTACTTGAATTAGTTCACACTAACTTGTAGGGTCCATCCCCTGTTCTATCCAAAAATGGCTGTAAATATTACATCAATTTTGTTTATGATTTCAGCCATTTTACATGGATCTATCCTCTGCTTGCTAAACATAAAGCCTTATCTACTTTCACTCAGTTTAAACAACTTGTTGAAAATCAATTTGGTTGTAAGATAAAAATTCTCTAAAGTGACTAGGGAGGAGAATATAGAAATTTTGTATCTCTTATTAATGATGCTAGGATATTATTTACGCACCCTTGTCCTCACACATTTGCCTACAATGGCAGGGTGAAAAGAAAGCAGCAGCACGTAGTAGAAGTTGGCCTCAGTTTATTGGCTCAAGCAAGTATGCCATTATATTTTTAGTGGGAGCCTTTGCCATGATTGTTCATATTATTAACAGACTACTCACTCCTATTCTGCAAAATGTTCACCTTATGAGGTTTTGTATAAACAAAAACTAGATTATACTGCACTCAAACTTTTCGGTGTGCTTGCTATCCTTGTCTTTATCCTTACAACAAGCACAAATTGGAATTCATAAGTGAGAAGTGCACCTTTTTGGGTTATAGTGGGGACCATAAAGGCTACAATGCTTGAGTCCATCAAGAAAACTTTATATTTTACGCCATGTAATATTTAATGTGCAAGAATTCCCTTTTACAAGTACACATTCCTTAGAACCTATCTCTAGATCTGACAATTCTCCTTCTCTAAGATTAGTGCCTTTGACAAATTTATCCTTATCTGCAATTAAACCACCATTAGTTGGGACCACCACCAATACACCTCCTCTTTTTCCTAACTATCCCATATCACATTTGGGATCAACTTTTGCTTTTGTCTTCCTAGAAAGTGGCTTTAATACTCCTCTTATAGTCATCACCACACTTGCTCCTAATACTAAAAATTCAAGTACTGATGACATGCCTCTTAATAATCATTCAATGGTGACTTGTGCTAAAAGAGGTATTTTTAAACTAAAAGAACCATATGTCGATATGGTTCAAGCCACACTTTCTGATTTAAAGCCACAATTTGCTATTGAGGCTCTCAGATCACCATACTAAACTTTTACTATGCAAGATGAAATTAATGCTCTTGTAAGAAATAAAATATGGGTCTTTGTTCCTCCTCATTTATCTTAAAAATGTTGTTGGTTGCAAATGGGTATTTAAGAAAGCTGATGGAAGACTTGACAAGTATCAGGCGCACCTAATAGCTAAGGGCTACCTTCAAAAGCTGGCATTGCTTTTAGTGATAACTTTAGTGCTGTTATCAAACTAGTAACTATATGCATTGTTTTCACTCTTATAGCCTCTTTCAATTGGGATGTACATCAGTTAGATATTAACAATCTTTCCTTAATGGCTAATTAAGTGAAACTATTTTCATGTCACAACCTGATGGGTTTATGGATACTTCTCATCCTAAACATGTCTGTAAGCTATCCAAAGCACTTTATGGGCTTAAACAAGCCCCGAGGGCTTGGCATGAACGACTGAAGAATACACTAGTAACTTAAGGTTTTTAAATCCTGCAAGAGTGACTCTTTCTTATTCATTTTCAAAAACTTTACTTAGATAATGATCATCTTGATTTATGTTGATGACATACTTGTTACTAGGAGCAACATGGCAAGTTTAAATCTATTTGTTCAAAAACTGAACTCTATCTTCTTCGTTAAGGTTATGGGAGCCATACATTATTTTCTTGGATTTCGCATCTATCATGACTTTAGTGGATTTTATGTTAATCAAAGTAAATACATTCTAAATCTACTCTAAAGGTATGAATATAGTAATAGCAATTCAGTGATTACTCCTATGACCATTGGTCAAAGTCTTACTCTTAATGACAATTCTCTTTTTTCTAATCCTCATCTGTATAAAGGCATAGTTGGAGCCTTACAATATTTGTGTAATACACGACCTGATATAAGCTACTGTGTTAGCAAGCTAAGTCAATTTCTCTCTTGCCCAACCACACTTCATTAGACAGCCATTAAACATTTGGTTAGATATCTTAAGAGCATAATAAATCTTAGTCTTCACATCAAAGGCTCCAATTTCCTTGACATGATTGGTTTCTTAGATGCTAATTAGGCAGTATGCCTTGATGACAGACGATCTATGGGTGCATATATGATTTTCTTTGGTGACTCTTTCGTCTATTGGTCTTTCAAAAAGCAAACGAGAGTAGATGGCTCAAGTGTTGAATTTGAGTATTGAGCCTTGGCCCACACCGCTGCTGAATTGGTTTGGTTGCGTTCCTTACTCTTAAAATTATCCTTCTTCTTTAAATGCAGTTTTATGATATGTTATGACAATATTAATGCCTTTGCCTTGGCATCCAACCCTATTTTTCATGCACAGAACAAGCATATAGAAATCGATGCTCATTTCATTTGTGATTTAATGGTCAATAAAGTCATTTCTGTTCATTATGTCCCAACTCAAGATCAAGTTGCAAATAGTCTCACTAAGCCTCTTTCCACATTCGATTCATTCTTCTTCATAACAGACTGGGGCTCACTACTTCACCCCATTGTTTGAGGGGGGATGATAGTGAACTTAACATTTATAAGTCTAAGCCCAAGAAGAAAACATGTCCAGAAGCCCATAACACTGTATAACTAATATTGTGTAATATTCTTTTATTGTCTGTATATTCTGGAATATTCCCTAGGGCTTATGTTGTAACCTTTATACCTTGTGTTCTTATCCTTTGGTTGTACAATTGTTGTGCTGTCACTCTCTCATTGGAGAGCATTGTAACTGTTTTCTCTTTATATAATGGGCATTCTACTACATTGAGGTTAAGCAGTGAGAGAAAGTATTTTTTCAAATATTGTGCTAGTCAATCTTTCTACTATGAGGCCACTGACTATGTTTCAAACTTTAGAATATGGGTTTGGAAGATGTGTAGCGTCACCTTCTTAATAAGGGAGAAACAAACATGTTTGTGCATGTTGTGATTACTTTGTTTTGGTCTAAGTCATTGAATCTAGCTAGCTATCTTGCTCTAAGCTAGTCTTGTGCAAGAATTTGTGAATCGTCCCCACCAATGCAAAACTAATTTTCACACGTATTTCCATGTTAGCTATCTAATTTTCACATTAGTTTTTTTAGGACTAATTTTTCTTACAAAACTTAAAGAAATAATTAATAACTGAAGAAAAAGTTAAAGAATAAAATTATAACAATTAAAGTTGATGGATCAAATAAATAGAACCCCTAAATGTGAAGGGCTAAAAGTTGTTTTATTCCAAATTAAAACTGTCCAATCATAGAAGAAGAGGACAAGGGAAGATTAAATATCATCTAAGAATCCCTATAGCATTTTAATATTAAAGAATAACTGATCTAAAAATCTGGAATATCATTGCAACCTTGGGACATATCTAAAAATAAGATTTTAGAAAAAAGATTTAATTACCCTTTTAGCATTTTACAAATAGTCTTGCTTTGGTATAAACATTCGGCTATCCAAAAAATTTATAGCCATATCATTTATATTTGATATTTAATATCAAATCCTCCACATGTTTATATATTTATTCCACCATTTAGGCATGATGTATTGTAAGGTATTGAAAATTGGGCTAATCATTAAATTGGTTAAAGTACAAGTTCAATGATTAATAATAGTCAAAATCATAATTAGACTAGTCATAAAAATAAAATATTTTATTAAACTAGTCAAGTTAAGATACAATTGATGCAGTTCAACCAGTCAAGTTGACTCAAATTTTAATATTATGGTATATTGAATTTGAGACCAAACATGGCAGTTGGTATGCATGTAGCATATATTTTCCAATTTGTGTTTTTACTTTTTGATATATTATACTGTGAGTTTAGTTTTATGAAAATTAAGGAAAAAAAAAACTGAGTCCGGCCAACCATGTCTTTTGGGTTCATCGCAGTTACCTGATCAATGAAGGAGTTGATTTTGGCATTGGGGAAAACATCATCAATATAAACTCAAGGACGAACGTGATGACCGCGAAACAAATCGTGTTTCAGGCTCTGGAGTAGAGCGGTAATTCAAGCCTGATCAAGAGTTTAGAAAATTCTCTTCACCTAAAGTTTATTCGAACTGCACAAATAAGTTTAAAGAAATTGAGGTTAAATATGAACTTGAATACTCAAATTTTTTTATTAGTAATAAAATAAAATTTGAAAAAAATAATTTTTTAACATAAAATTTGAAAATAAAGTAATATTCATAATTCAGGCATTTGAATTAGTTCAAATAAGTTTAAACGCTCACGGTGTTGGGGTCAGACACTAGAGCTTGACTAAATGATTTGGCTGTCTTTTATATATTAAAATATTTTAAATCTAATTTAAAATGAGTCCAATTTAAATAAGCCAGCTGATCTGGATTCTACTTTGCATTGGAAGATGTGTTGTGCTGTGAACCGTGTGTTGGTCTAAGCCATTGAATCCAGTCGCTCTGAGCATGTATGGAACTTGTGAATCGTCCCCACCAGGCCATCAATACCAAAAAGGTGTTTGTTCTCTACACGTGGAGGTTTTCTGAATGCGTGCGACGCTACAAACGAATTACGGAATTCGTGAATTTTTGTTTGGAAAATTGGAAGAGGAAAACAAGTTTATGAAGATGTTTTCAAACATGGTTGTCATGAAAAGGAAATCTAGATACTTGTTAATAAATGACATGATCTTCAGAGGCACCCCTTGTACGTCTTAAAGTGTCATATAAAAACAAATCAATATCAGTTTTAAATTTTTCAGATGATGGATATATACAACCAAGTTGGATAGATATCGATTTTGTACTTTTCGTGGATGGGCAGATTAATAAGAATGCAAATGTGACCCAAATGCAAAATTTAATATAATTAAATTGATTTTGACCTTTTGCTAATCTCAATGGTTATTCATAAAGGGCATAATTAATTAAGGAACAATTTATTTAAATTTTAAATTAAGTGATTTTTATATAGTTTAAAGCTTTTATAAAAAATAATTTATTTTATAGATATTTTAATAAAAAACATAAATTATTTTATGTTGGTTATAATTATAAAAAAGTGATTATTAATTTCTTGGAACATAATTTTACATGAGCCCTTCGGGTCTATAGAAGAATTTTTTCCGAGTCCAAAATGCAATAATATTATTTCTTGGAGCGTCAATGACGTTCTCCCGGATTCTTTTCCAAACAAAAGTCTATGAAATTAAAACTATCCAATGACCGAAGGATGAAAAAAAGAAGCAAAAATATCATCTAAGATTACTTTTAACGTTTTAATATTAAAAAAGGATCCTAAAAATTTAAAATATCACTGCATTTCAGGGATATATTTGAAAGTAAGATTTTCACAAAAAGAAGAAGAAGAAGAAGAAGATCTAATGCTCCCTGTAGCATTTACAAGTCTTACTCTACTATAAATAACAAAATATTTGATTATTAACAAGTTACTATATGTAATTAACGAGAAAAAAATTCATTTATAAAAGAGTTATAAAACTTAGTAGGCTTGATATATTATTTATAACTGAATTCTTTGTTGTTTATACCAAAAGAAAACTTGTAAAATTAAACCAGGTAGGTGAAAATAGGTAGAATATAAATTTGGGCTTGGAAAGTTTTTCCTTGAAAGCCAATTTTTTTACCATTCGAATTAATTAAAAACATTTTTAGCATACCCATTGGGCTCCTTAGAATTTTTCTTTCTACAATGAATTCCTAACACAGAAGCCCAAAACTAAAATTGTCAAAGTGAGTAAACAGGGCTGTTTTTTCTTTTTTCTTTTTAATTAAAGTATAATAGCATATCATTGTGCGGTTTTTGAGCCAAGGCCTTGAATTTAAGTATGGCTAATTTACAAGCCCAGTTTTTCACGGATCAAAGGTGTAATATGCCCTTGAGCTTTAGAGGATACCAATATTTGTAGATCCAAGGACAATAAAACACATAACATATCCTAAAAAAAAAAAAAAATCAGCTTAATATCTAAAAAATTATTCAAAACTTATTGTTCTCTGCTTTCTGTTTTAGCCCATAAGTTCATGGAATTGAAACCTCATTTTAGTACTTAATAAATGGCAGTTTTTTTTATTTTAATTTTTTATACAAATATTTTTTCACTTAATCTCTTCACATAATGATATTTTTCAATTTACATATAATAATGTATTGTGGTGAAATTCATTCTAGAATATTGAAATGACAAAAAAAAAAAAGAAGATAAAATTTAGAAAGCTAACTTTTCACAAAAATATTATATAAAAAGCTCAGTTGCAAAATCTTTTGATGAGACTAAAAGCATCATTCACGGAAAACAAAGACTGATGACCTCCCTTAGAAGGCAGACTCCTCATAATAAGATTTGTTTCGTATACAAAAAATTAATTTTGATACTTTAATTACTGATTTAATACCCCCTCCATCCCATTTTCTAAGACATTTTAGATGTGATCTAAAAAATATATTTCTTTACCAATAAAGATTTGCTAGTTGGTAATGATTTAAATCATATATAATCCACAAGATTGTAAAATCAAATCATATTGTTGATGTAAAACTTTATTGACGAACAATTTGTAAATATTCTTTGAATCTAGAGGCATATTCTAATTCTAGTGAGTTTCTGAGACCCAACTCAAGTAAACATTATTTTGTTAAAAAAATATTTTTATTTATCAACAAAGGCTGGTACAATTTGTAAGAATTTAACTCATAATTCATAAGGTTATAAATTCAAATCTTATTATTGATATGAAGATTTTGTTGGTGAGTGAAGGTTATTATATTTTTTATATTTGACATGCATAAAAATATTATGTTCTACTAAAATAACTTAAGTTATTTAGTTAAATACTTCCTAAATATATTATATATTTATAATTTATTTTTCAATATTTAAGAATGGGCCTTCGTTTACCTTCTAATAACAGAGGCATTAATAGTACCATCTTGAAAAACACAAAAGTCAACTTAGCCCTCCTTATGGACATACGTACGACCTCTATATCTAGAAAATGATTGGTCCAATGGGTAAGAAACTTGCATCAATTAACCGCTCTTGAATTTGAATCCTAAAAATGGAACATCTTTCATTAGAAAGGGCCCCATTTCACAGTTTCACCCAAGTTAGCTTGGGTGGTGTTAAAAGCTCCCCAAAATTGACACAAGCATCCAAAGCTCCATGAAAAAGACTCTAATTTTAATATGGAGGTACTGGACGCTCCGCATGAAAAAACACATTTAATGACGTAGCTATTTCATTGTATGAAAGTTGTGGTGCTATTATTAATTGTTAACGGATATGTTAATTAGGTGAAATCGCCCAACTATTCTATCTGCCAATTAACCTTTTTTTTTCCCCCTAACGTGCGCGCGCGCACATAATCGCTATTTTGAGTAATATGAACTAACAAGGATTGCTTGGACTCCTCACATATACATGCAGTTTTAATTCGATGTGATAAGTGAATAACCTTTAAAATCACACATTATTTTCATGTTTTCTTTTATTTAGTATGATACTTCAAAAAATTTTCTCATAATATTGAAGAGGGAATAGTTTCACTTTAGATACTCGTGCAAAAAAAAAAAATAATAATAATTCGCACATTGCTTAAAATCAAACACCTTGAATTTGAATCAATTTGCTCTTAATTAATTAATTTCTCCCAGAGTACTCGGAGTTCGTGACGAAGATCAGTCAAAAACTTTTTTTAATTAAAAAGAAATGTAACGTGCTATCTCTAACAAGTTAATCAAACTTTTAAACTATCAGTGCTTGATCAAAATCCACCAGTTATCTTAAAGCACATGTATTAAGCTCCTGTGAACGTTGAACAGATTCCACGTAATATTAATACTCATTAATTGACTTGAAATTTGGTGTAGATAAGCCCTTTCTAAGGGAATCTGGACATCAGATTAATTTATCTGTCTTTTTGCCCCCTACGTATTTTAATTACTTCATTTTGGTCCCTTATTAAAACAAAGGTTTGGGATTTCGAGCTAAATGATTTCTTATTCTCTCAAATTAATCAGCATTTAGATCTTTGGACCACAAAAATAAAATAAGAACCCTACTTTATATGAGTTGCGGTGCCATCTGAAGAAGTATATAGCTGAAAACAATCAATCCAAATGGTGAAATTAAAATAAACAAAAAATAAAATTAATATCTAAATATAAAATCTTCCCACATTAAATTTCATCCACATTCCATCCCTATAATATGTGTCCTTGTCCATGTTGTATAGTAAACAAATTAAAATGTTGATTTACGCGGTGGAAAACTGGGGATAAATGTGCATAGGGAGAATGATAAGATAAATTAAAGTCTTGAAAAGAAAATTTATAATAACTAAGTTTCTGGAAAAAAATTTTAAAAAATAACTTACATTTCCTCCATTAAAAAATGTAAGGCATTTTTTGATAAGTTGGATGTTAAAAAATATAAGATATTTTTAGTCTTTTGATGTGTAATCATTGCTTTTGTTTTTTCAAAAGCACCTTTATTAATAATGACTTTATATTTATTATAGGATATTTAATAGGGGTAAATATAAAAAGACAGGGTTAATTTAAAAGTAAGTAACTACTCTATTGAGGGTGCGATTCGGTTAAAAATATCTTATATTTTTAAAAGAAGTGAGTAAATATTTATTTAAATGATTGCAAACATGGTTGTTTTTTTTTTTTTTTGGTTTCTCAAGATATCCTTACAATTGGTAGCCATGAAATTAATCCATCAAAAAATTTAAGTGCCTTTCAAGAGGTTATGCTATCCCAAGAGATGCTTTTCATGCATACCTCCAAGAATTATGAATTAATCTTAACAGAAAATTGAATCAATATTTATAACTTATTTTTAGATAATTATGTAGAAAATATAACTATTATTGATTCCCTTATGGGACTTAAATGCCATTCCCATAATATATACAGGTGCACTGCTGCAACTTTATGTTGCAACAAATTCAAATTAAATATCATTCCATTTCAAAAATTAACGCTGAAGACTTAATTTGAGTGAATATTTAAGACATCACAATGTTTGTTTGTTTGTTTTAAATTTTGTGATAGTTATTTTCATGGCAATATATCAAATAAAATATACAATATAAAATTTGCAAAGACGCATTATCAATAATCATAAATAATATAACTTATTTCTATATATCCAACGTTCAAATATTAAGCTTACATTTTTTTAATAAGTATTTAAAACTTCATTCCATCAAATAAAAACTATGCAAACAGAATCAACTACCAACCAGCTTACAAAAGAAAACGAAAATTAACACACTTCTTTCATGGGAAAATGTAGTACAATCTCCCCAAATTATATAAATAGTAATATGGTCCTTTAAAATAACATAATTTCACTAAAGTCCATAGGAACCTTTATGTTAATAAATTTTGAATTAAAAAAATTATTTTATCCTCATTGATAAGTTGTGATTTCTTGTTTAATTTTTATAATTCTTTAAGTAAAAGTTGTTATTTCTTAAATAAAGTTGTGAGTATAGTTTTTTATTTTAAGAACTTTTTTTTTCAATAATTAAAGTTACGTTTGATAAGTTGTGACTCTTTATTTAAGTCTTGTGATTTATAAAATAAAAGTTATTATTCCTTAATAAAAGTTGTGGTTGGGGTTTGTTATTTTCAATAAAGGTAAAATAGTCTTTTCTACTTTAAAATTTATAAACACATAAGTTCCTAGATACTTTAATGAAACTATGATATTTTGAGTGATTAGATTATCATTTATATAATTCAAAGAGATTTTATTATTATTTTACCTTCTTTCATCCTTGAAAAGTTAAATGTTGAATTATAAGTTCTTTTAGTTTATTTTCTATTGGTGGGTTAAATATTAGGAAAATGACAACAAGTCCCTTTGAATTATGTAAATAATATTTTGATCCCTCAAAATCTCATAATTATTCTAAAGTCTTGAGGGACTTTTTCATCATTAAAAAATTAATATAAATAATTAAATTATCTTTAATTTAAACTTTTAAATTGCTGTTGAATGTTATAATTTTAAGAAAAAAGTTATGAATTTTAAAATAAAATTTGTGAGTGACAATTTATATTTGCAATACTTAAGGAATATCAGGATTTTAAATGTAAATTTATGAATTGCTGTTGAATTCTTATAATTTAAGAAGAAAAATTGTGAATCTTAAAATAAAACTATAAATAACAATTGATATTTGAATTAAAGATAATTTAATCATTTACATTAATGATAGAAAATTTTTTAAGAATTTAGGGGTCTTATAGCATTTTGAAAGATTAAAATGTTATTTACATGATTCAAAGGGAGTTTATTATATTTTTCCTTAAATATTTGAATTTTTGTCTTGAAATAATCGCTATTGAGTGGATATCCATGGGTCGAATGCTGGGGTTCATGCTAGCTCTTGATATGTCAACATCAATCTTCAACTTGCAAGCCCTCATTAGAAAAATCCAAAAAATTTGGATTCCTTCATGGCTGCTCGATATGATAATCTCCAAATCCATATAATATTAAATAAAAAATATTAAGCAGAGAGAAACCCAATGCTCATTTAGACAAAGCTGCCAGCATCATTGCCGATCTTATCTGTCACGTTAAAAGGCAAATTAAGGAAAACTTGCATAAAAAATGGCAGATTATTACAATAATTATCAAATCCATCACTGCCATATTTTATTCCACGTTGAATAGAATATGGAGCAAGATACAAAGAAAAGAAAATAACAAAATTTTGCAGCTCTTTGTGAAATCCAAGATTCATCACCATTTTACACTAACGCGGACAACCTTATGAAGCGAGCATCCATTAATTAATTTCTCGTTCCTATCTACACAAGATGTGCTATTCCTAATTAACCCTTCATCTCTATTTCCTTCTCGCGGTTGGCTTCTCTGGTCCCGGCGCTACCGTTCTCTGCCGGCATGACTGTGTTTTTGGTCTCCATCTCCGTCGTCACAGGTGCGGCAGACTCCTCAGCAGCGGCGGCCTCACGGAACCGCTTATAGATGTCACCTTTATAGAACTTCCTTGTTCTGGCGACTAAAATGAGAGATACAAGAGCACCAAAGAAAGTTGCAGCTGTGATGATTATAAATGACATCTTGAAGCATTCTGCCCCAACACAAACCAACTCTTTGCCTTCCTCTCTTCGTAACCCTAAAGCTGCAAGTTGCTTTTTAGCTTCTTTATCATACAAATGACCAGTGATTCTCACGTTAAGAATGTACAACCCTATCGGGCTAGCTGACCCGCCAAAATTATACAGAGTTGAATAGTACTTTAGCCCAAATAGCTCAGATATGATAGCAAAAATCAGAGGCCATTGTGCTCCAAAACTAAACCCAATGATCACAGAAGCTACGTAGAGACCTTCCTTCACGTTGAAGGCTATCAGAATATGTCCCGCACACGCCACTATGAGTATCAGAGTGAGCATGAGTGTACGAGGGAATTTATACTTGGACAGATAATATTCAGACACGAAACCTGAGAAGACACGTCCTAGGTAGTTCCAAATGCTCACCAGTGACACGAACGTGCTTATACTGTTCTTCGGGTAACCCAAGGATGCCCCAATCTGACCCAGATTGTCAATCGCAGTCAACGTCCCTCCGATCCCACAAATGCCAGCCAAGAACAGTATAATCATGTCGATACTGAACAGTGCTTGGAGAATAGTATAATCCTCGCCTCTCTCCGGCGGGCTGAAAGCATTTTGCCACCACCTTATCTCTGGTTGACCTTCTCGTCTTGCTTTGGTTATATCACCGGAAGTAGTACTTGAACTTTTACGAGCACTGGTCTCGGTTATCTCCGGCGGGTCGGCGACCACGATGTTCTTGACGGGCTCGAGGAGGGCAAGGCGTTTGGCTTGCCAGAGCTTGAACTCCTCGATGTAGACGACGGCGAGGGGGAGGAAGAGGAGGAAGAGAACGACGGCAGCGCTGAGGCCGTACTCGGACTGGTTGAAGTTGGTCTGTTTCTGGACGATGATAATGATCATGAGGAATCCAGCGAGGCCGAGGGAGATGTAGAGGAAGTTGTAGAAGACCTTGAGCTCGTTGGGGTGTCGGACCGGGGTGATGTAGCGGATGGTGTGGAGGAAGGCGAAGGAGATGGCGGCCGGAAGCCAGCCGATGAGGAGGATGAGAGCTTTAGTGTCGTCGAAGTGAAGGAAGGCGTGGTATAGTTGAGTGATGATGGCTCCGCTCAGACCGACGTAGCCTTTGAGAATGCCGAGAACTACGCCTCGGCTTTCCGGGAAGTTCTTCACACATGTTACCAGAGACCCTGTGTTCGCGAACGTCTGCGAGTTGGCTCCTGCAATTATGCAAACCCAGATTCATCATCACAATTTTTATTTTGATCGAAAATACAAATTAAAATACCATTGATTAAGAGGAATTATAGGCACGTTTGATTGTGTTCTCGTTTTTACCGGCCACCGCCACCGATGTCACCGTTAACCACTGTTAACGGATTCTTATTACAGGCCATCACCATGTGATACTGTCATTGGTTGATGGCTCTGAAAAAAGATTTTAAAATTGATTTTTAAATTAACATAGCCAAACAAATTTTTTCTTTTATTTTATTTGGGATAATGAAAATTTTGTCTTATAAGTCAAACCTCAATTATTATTTATTAATTAAGTCTTGAAATTTTCAAAACTATGCCTAATTCATTATTTTTTTGAGGAAGAAATAACATTAAAAGATTAACTGTGCATAGCCATGAAATTTTAAAATTCGATTAAAAAAATTAAATTTCAGATACCAGATGGCTTATCGTTGTAACTGAAGTAAAATTTAAAAAAAAAAAATCAAAAGTTTCATTATCCCACTTTATTCAAAAACTACATTTTTAAAATTTAGTTTATAAAATCATTTTTTAAAATAAAAAACGGGAACTAAATAAACAAGACCTACATATTTATGTCAACAAAAATCACAATCCATGTCAAGAGGTTTGTTCTTATTGGTGTATCTATTGTTATTGCTGTTGAAACCTGAGTGTGAGCCATAAATTCAAACGACCCATAGCTGCCCAAAGTTTTTTTTTTCCCCCTTCCTTTTCGTTTTTATTAAAAATAAGGTGGTAAAAAACTTTCTTGAACTACAATATAAGTAATTTTTTAAAAGTATTGCATGATCTAAAATATAAGGTATTGAGCAAATTTTATGCTTTATTTTTTTTTTTTACAGTTATACTCTTGCTTTAATGAAATTATTATACTTGATAAGTGCAGTTTAAATATTTCACTCAAAAATATAAATAGAAAGACGAGAATATTTTTTAAAAATCAAAATATTAACTAACGTTTTTTTAAAGCATAATCCAGAATTCATGCTAACTTTCCTGGAGTATAAAATTATAAGAATTTTAAAAAAGATTTAGTAAATTGTGATGACAAACAAAGAAAGAAACTCTATTTATTTGTTGATTTGTTCACAAGATTAAATGATAACAACAATTTAAAAAAAATAAAAATTGAGGAGCATTGCTAATTTTGGTGATGGGTGATGAAAGCGCCGGTACGCACCTATGCAGATGTAGAGGAACATCTGCCAAACTTTGGGTTTCGAAATTCTTTGGGTCACTCCGAGCCATATCATGAAGTAGCCGAAGAAGTTGAGGACGGCGCCGATCACCAGCACCACCCACGGCGGCGTCAACTCGTTGATCAGCCCGGAGAGGATGCCCACGTTGGCGCCGACGTCCTGAAGAAGCTCAGCAGTTTCAGGGTGGTTGGTCGTAGCCCAGAGCAGATTTTATGTCCGGCGAGTACAAGC